>NW_027464144.1:0-52500 GCF_050947455.1 Rhinoderma darwinii
CACATATATAATGTAATATCTCTGGAGGATATAATAGTGCTGGAGTGATATAAGAGGAGCGGCTGATATCAGTCACATATATGATGTAATGTCTCTGGAGGATATAATAGTGCTGGAGTGATATAAGAGGAGCGGCTGATATCAGTCACACATATGATGTAATGTCTCTGGAGGATATAATAGTGCTGGAGTGATATAAGAGGAGCGGCTGATATCAGTCACATATATAATGTAATATCTCTGGAGGATATAATAGTGCTGGAGTGATATAAGAGGAGCGGCTGATATCAGTCACATATGATGTAATGTCTCTGGAGGATATAATAGTACTGGAGTGTTATAAGAGGAGCGGCTGATATCAGTCACACATATGATGTAATGTCTCTGGAGGATATAATAGTGCTGGAGTGATATAAGAGGAGCGGCTGATATCAGTCACATATATGATGTAATGTCTCTGGAGGATATAATAGTGCTGGAGTGATATAAGAGGAGCGGCTGATATCAGTCACATATATGATGTAATGTCTGGAGGATATAATAGTACTGGAGTGTTATAAGAGGAGCGGCTGATATCAGTCACATATGATGTAATGTCTCTGGAGGATATAATAGTACTGGAGTGTTATAAGAGGAGCGGCTGATATCAGTCACATATATGATGTAATGTCTCTGGAGGATATAATAGTGCTGGAGTGATATAAGAGGAGCGGCTGATATCAGTCACATATATGATGTAATGTGTCTGGAGGATATAATAGTACTGGAGTGATATAAGAGGAGCGGCTGATATCAGTCACATATATGATGTAATGTCTCTGGAGGATATAATAGTACTGGAGTGATATAAGAGGAGCGGCTGATATCAGTCACATATATGATGTAATGTCTCTGGAGGATATACTAGTACTGGAGTGTTATAAGAGGAGCGGCTGATATCAGTCACACATATGATGTAATGTCTCTGGAGGATATAATAGTACTGGAGTGATATAAGAGGAGCGGCTGATATCAGTCACACATATGATGTAATGTCTCTAGAGGATATAATAGTGCTGGAGTGATATAAGAGGAGCGGCTGATATCAGTCACACATGATGTAATGTCTCTGGAGGATATAATAGTACTGGAGTGATATAAGAGGAGCGGCTGATATCAGACACATATATGATGTAATGTCTCTGGAGGATATAATAGTGCTGGAGTGATATAAGAGGAGCGGCTGATATCAGTCACATATATGATGTAATGTCTGGAGGATATAATAGTGCTGGAGTGATATAAGAGGAGCGGCTGATATCAGTCACATATGATGTAATGTCTCTGGAGGATATAATAGTACTGGAGTGATATAAGAGGAGCGGCTGATATCAGTCACATATAATGTAATGTCTGGAGGATATAATAGTGCTGGAGTGATATAAGAGGAGCGGCTGATATCAGTCACACATATGATGTAATATCTCTGGAGGATATAATAGTACTGGAGTGTTATATGGGGAGCGGCTGATATCAGTCACATATGGTGTAATGTCTCTGGAGGATATAATAGTACTGGAGTGTTATAAGAGAAGCGGCTGATATCAGTCACATATGATGTAATGTCTCTGGAGGATATAATAGTACTGGAGTGTTATAAGAGGAGCGGCTGATATCAGTCACATATGATGTAATGTCTCTGGAGGATATAATAGTACTGGAGTGTTATAAGAGGAGCGGCTGATATCAGTCACATATGGTGTAATGTCTCTGGAGGATATAATAGTACTGGAGTGTTATAAGAGGAGCGGCTGATATCAGTCACATATGATGTAATGTCTCTGGAGGATATAATAGTACTGGAGTGATATAAGAGGAGCGGCTGATATCAGTCACACATATGATGTAATGTCTCTGGAGGATATAATAGTACTGGAGTGATATAAGAGGAGCAGCTGATATCAGTCACATATGATGGAGGATATAATAGTGCTGGAGTGATATAAGAGGAGCGGCTGATATCAGTCACACATGATGTAATGTCTGGAGGATATAATAGTACTGGAGTGTCATAAGAGGAGCGGCTGATATCAGTCACACATGATGTAATGTCTCTGGAGGATATAATAGTACTGGAGTGTTATAAGAGGAGCGGCTGATATCAGTCACATATGATGTAATGTCTCTGGAGGATATAATAGTGCTGGAGTGATATAAGAGGAGCGGCTGATATCAATCACACATATGATGTAATGTCTCTGGAGTGTAATAAGAGGAGCGGCTGATATCAGTCACATATATGATGTAATGTCTCTGGAGGATATAATAGTACTGGAGTGATATAAGAGGAGCGGCTGATATCAGTCACATATATGATGTAATGTCTCTGGAGGATATAATAGTGCTGGAGTGATATAAGAGGAGCGGCTGATATCAGTCACACATATGATGTAATGTCTCTGGAGGATAGAATAGGGCTGGAGTGATATAAGAGGAGCGGCTGATATCAGTCACATATGATGTAATGTCTCTGGAGGATATAATAGTACTGGAGTGATATAAGAGGAGCGCCTGATATCAGTCACACATGATGTAATGTCTGGAGGATATAATAGTACTGGAGTGTTATAGGAGGAGCGGCTGATATCAGTTACATATATGATGTAATGTCTCTGGAGGATATAATAGTGCTGGAGTGATATAAGAGGAGCGGCTGATATCAGTCACACATGATGTAATGTCTCTGGAGGATATAATAGTGCTGGAGTGTTATAAGAGGAGCGGCTGATATCAGTCACACATATGATGTAATGGAGGATATAATAGTGCTGGAGTGTTATAAGAGGAGCGGCTGATATCAGTCACATATATGATGTAATGTCTCTGGAGGATATAATAGTACTGGAGTGATATAAGAGGAGCGGCTGATATCAGTCACACATATGATGTAATGGAGGATATAATAGTGCTGGAGTGATATAAGAGGAGCGGCTGATATCAGTCACATATGATGTAATGTCTCTGGAGGATATAATAGTACTGGAGTGTTATAAGAGGAGCGGCTGATATCAGTCACACATATGATGTAATGTCTCTGTAGGATATAATAGTACTGGAGTGATATAAGAGGAGCGGCTGATATCAGTCACATATGTGATGTAATGTCTCTGGAGGATATAATAGTGCTGGAGTGATATAAGAGGAGCGGCTGATATCAGTCACATATAATGTAATGTCTCTGGAGGATATAATAGTACTGGAGCGTTATAAGAGGAGTGGCTGATATCAGTCACACATATGATGTAATGTCTCTGGAGGATATAATAGTACTGGAGTGATATAAGAGGAGCGGCTGATATCAGTCACACATATGATGTAATGTCTCTGGAGGATATAATAGTACTGGAGTGATATAAGAGGAGCGGCTGATATCAGTCACATATATAATGTAATATCTCTGGAGGATATAATAGTGCTGGAGTGATATAAGAGGAGCGGCTGATATCAGTCACATATATGATGTAATGTCTCTGGAGGATATAATAGTGCTGGAGTGATATAAGAGGAGCGGCTGATATCAGTCACACATATGATGTAATGTCTCTGGAGGATATAATAGTGCTGGAGTGATATAAGAGGAGCGGCTGATATCAGTCACATATATAATGTAATATCTCTGGAGGATATAATAGTGCTGGAGTGATATAAGAGGAGCGGCTGATATCAGTCACATATGATGTAATGTATCTGGAGGATATAATAGTACTGGAGTGATATAAGAGGAGCGGCTGATATCAGTCACACATATGATGTAATGTCTCTGGAGGATATAATAGTGCTGGAGTGATATAAGAGGATCTGCTGATATCAGTCACATATGATGTAATGTATCTGGAGGATATAATAGTACTGGAGTGATATAAGAGGAGCGGCTGATATCAGTCACACATATGATGTAATGTCTCTGGAGGATATAATACTACTGGAGTGATATAAGAGGAGCGGCTGATATCAGTCACATATGATGTAATGTCTCTGGAGGATATAATAGTACTGGAGTGTTATAAGAGGAGCGGCTGATATCAGTCACACATATGATGTAATGTCTCTGGAGGATATAATAGTGCTGGAGTGATATAAGAGGCGCGGCTGATATCAGTCACACATATGATGTAATGTCTCTGGAGGATATAATAGTACTGGAGTGATATAAGAGGAGCGGCTGATGTCAGTCACACATATGATGTAATGTCTCTGGAGGATATAATAGTGCTGGAGTGATATAAGAGGAGCGGCTGATATCAGTCACACATATGATGTAATGTCTCTGGAGGATATAATAGTGCTGGAGTGATATAAGAGGAGCGGCTGATATCAGTCACATATGATGTAATGTCTCCGGAGGATATAATAGTGCTGGAGTGTTATAAGAGGAGCGGCTGATATCAGTCACACATATGATGTAATGTCTCTGGAGGATATAATAGTACTGGAGTGTTATAAGAGGAGCGGCTGATATCAGTCACATATGATGTAATGTCTGGAGGATATAATAGTGCTGGAGTGTTATAAGAGGAGCGGCTGATATCAGTCACACATATGATGTAATGTCTCTGGAGGATATAATAGTACTGGAGTGTTATAAGAGGAGCGGCTGATATCAGTCACATATGATGTAATGTCTGGAGGATATAATAGTGCTGGAGTGATATAAGAGGAGCGGCTGATATCAGTCACATATATGATGTAATGTCTGGAGGATATAATAGTACTGGAGTGATATAAGAGGAGCAGCTGATATCAGTCACATATGATGTAATGTCTCTGGAGGATATAATAGTACTGGAGTGTTATAAGAGGAGCGGCTGATATCAGTCACACATATGATGTAATGTCTCTGGAGGATATAATAGTACTGGAGTGTTATAAGAGAAGCGGCTGATATCAGTCACACATATGATGTAATGTCTGGAGGATATAATAGTACTGGAGTGATATAAGAGAAGCGGCTGATATCAGTCACATATATGATGTAATGTCTCTGGAGGATATAATAGTGCTGGAGTGTAATAAGAGGAGCGGCTGATATCAGTCACACATATGATGTAATGTCTCTGGAGGATATAATAGTACTGGAGTGATATAAGAGGAGCGGCTGATATCAGTCACACATATGATGTAATGTCTCTGGAGGATATAATAGTACTGGAGTGATATAAGAGGAGTGGCTGATATCAGTCACACATATGATGTAATGTCTGGAGGATATAATAGTACTGGAGTGATATAAGAGGAGCGGCTGATATCAGTCACATATATGATGATATGACTGATAGCAGGGAACAATAGCTTGCACTGCGGGTGTAGTTTTCCAGTTATGACAGCCCCTCGCCCATGTACTCCTCACATTTCTCGCCCCTATATAGTGTATCGCCCGCACCGTGGTACTCACCGCAGCCCGGACTGACCTGGTTTCCCAGAAAATTAAATAAACTTCCTGTAATCACAGAAACTTCTCCTAAACCCGTCCATCCAGTTCCACAGACATCAGCGCATGGAGAAGCTCAGCCATTAACCCTGCAGATGCCACACAGGTATCCCCGCTACAGGTGTCCCCGCTACAGGTATCCCCCGCTAAAGGTGTCCCCGTTACAGGTACCCCCGCTACAGGTATCCCCCGCTACAGGTACCCCCGCTACAGGTACCCCCGCTACAGGTACCCCCGCTACAGGTACCCCCGCTACAGGTACCCCGGGCAGCAGCGAATCACATAAGACAAACAGAGGGGAACAAGAACTTTCAAATATTTACAGAGAGGAAAGGGCACAGGCGGCACCAACACTGACAATGTACCCAGATATGTACCACCCAGCGCCAGCTCAGACATTATATACAGTAATAACCAGGATGTAGAGCCGACTGCATCACACATGATAGGATTAGATACACAGCTCAGCAGACAGTATCACACATGATAGGATTAGATACACAGCTCAGCAGACAGTATCACACATGATAGGATTAGATACACAGCTCAGCAGACAGTATCACACATGATAGGATTAGATACACAGCTCAGCAAACAGTATGACATGATGGGATTAGATACACAGCTCAGCAGACATTATCACACATGATAGGATTAGATACACAGTTCAGCAGACAGTACCACACATGATAGGATTAGATACACAGCTCAGCAGACAGTATCACACATGATAGGATTAGATAAACAGCTCAGCAGACAGTATCACACATGATAGGATTAGATACACAGCTCAGCAGACAGTATTACACATGATAGGATTAGATACACGGCTCAGCAGACAGTATCACACATGATAGGATTAGATACACAGCTCAGCACAGTATCACACATGATAGGATTAGATACACAGCTCAGCACAGTATCACACATGATAGGATTAGATACACAGCTCAGCAGACAGTATCACACATGGTAGGATTAGATACACAGCTCAGCAGACAGTATTACACATGATAGGATTAGATACACGGCTCAGCAGACAGTATCACACATGATAGGATTAGATACACAGCTCAGCACAGTATCACACATGATAGGATTAGATACACAGCTCACCAGACAGTATCACACATGATATGATTAGATACACATCTTAGCGGACAGTATCACACATGATAGGATTAGATACACGGCTCAGCAGACAGTATCACACATGATAGGATTAGATACTCAGTTCAGCAGACAGTATCACACATGATAGGATTAGATACAGTGGCTCAGCAGACCGTATCACACATGATAGGATTAGATACACAGCTCAGCAGACAGTATCACACATGATAGGATTAGATACACAGCTCAGCAGACAGTATCACACATGATAGGATTAGATACACAGCTTAGCAGACAGTATCACACATGATAGGATTAGATACACGGCTCAGCAGACAGTATCACACATGATAGGATTAGATACACAGCTCAGCAGACAGCATCACACATGATAGGATTAGATACACAGCTCAGCAGACAGTATCACACATGATAGGATGAGATACACAGCTCAGCAGACAGTATCACACATGATAGGATTAGATACACAGCACAGCAGACAGTATCACACATGATAGGATTAGATACACAGCTCAGCAGACAGTATCACACATGATGGGATTAGATACAGGGCTCAGCAGACAGTATCACACATGATAGGATTAGATACACAGCTCAGCAGACAGTATCACACATGATAGGATTAGATACATCGGCTCAAAAGACAGTATCACACATGATAGGATTAGATACATCGGCTCAGAAGACAGTATCACACATGATAGGATTAGATATACAGCTCAGCAGACAGTATCACGCATGACAGGATTAGATACACAGCTCAGCAGACAGTATCACACATGATAGGATTAGATACAACAGCTCAGGAGACAGTATCACACATGATAGGATTAGATACACAGCTCAGCAGACAGTATCACACAGGATAGGATTAGATACACAGCTCAGCACAGTATCACACATGGTAGGTTTAGATACACAGCTCGGCAGACAGTATCACACATGATAGGATTAGATACACAGCTCAGCAGACAGTATGACACATGATAGGATTAGATACATGGCTCAGCAGACAGTATCACACATGATAGGATTAGATACACAGCTCAGCAGACAGTATCACACATGATAGGATTAGATACACAGCTCACCAGACAGTATCACACATGATAGGATTAGATACACAGCTCAGCAGACAGTATCACACATGATAGGATTAGATACACGGCTCAGCAGACAGTATCACACATGATAGGATTAGATACACAGCTCAGCAGACAGTATCACACATGATAGGATTAGATACACAGCTCAGCAGACAGTATCACACATGATAGGATTAGATACACAGCTTAGCAGACAGTATCACACATGATAGGATTAGATACACGGCTCAGCAGACAGTATCACACATGATAGGATTAGATACACAGCTCAGCAGACCGTATCACACATGATAGGATTAGATACAGTGGCTCAGCAGACAGTATCACACATGATAGGATTAGATACACGGCTCAGCCGACAGTATCACACATGATAGGATTAGATACACAGCACAGCAGACAGTATCACACATGATAGGATTAGATACACAGCACAGCAGACAGTATCACACATGATAGGATTAGATACACAGCTCAGCAGACAGTATCACACATGATGGGATTAGATACAGGGCTCAGCAGACAGTATCACACATGATAGGATTAGATACACAGCTCAGCAGACAGTATCACACATGATGGGATTAGATACAGGGCTCAGCAGACAGTATCACACATGATAGGATTAGATACACAGCTCAGCAGACAGTATCACACATGATAGGATTAGATACAGGGCTCAGCAGACAGTATCACACATGATAGGATTAGATACACAGCTCAGCAGACAGTATCACACATGATAGGATTAGATACATCGGCTCAGAAGACAGTATCACACATGATAGGATTAGATATACAGCTCAGCAGACAGTATCACACATGATAGGATTAGATACACAGCTCAGCAGACAGTATCACACATGATAGGATTAGATACACAGCTCAGGAGACAGTATCACACATGATAGGATTAGATACACAGCTCAGCAGACAGTATCACACAGGATAGGATTAGATACACAGCTCAGCACAGTATCACACATGGTAGGTTTAGATACACAGCTCGGCAGACGGTATCACACATGATAGGATTAGATACACAGATCAGCAGACAGTATGACACATGATAGGATTAGATACATGGCTCAGCAGACAGTATCACACATGATAGGATTAGATACACAGCTCAGCAGACAGTATCACACATGATAGGATTAGATACACAGCTCACCAGACAGTATCACACATGATAGGATTAGATACACAGCTCAGCAGACAGTATCACACATGATAGGATTAGATACACGGCTCAGCAGACAGTATCACACATGATAGGATTAGATACACAGCTCAGCAGACAGTATCACACATGATAGGATTAGATAAACAGCTCAGCAGACAGTATCACACATGATAGGATTAGATACACAGCTCGGCAGACAGTATCACACATGATAGGATTAGATACACAGCTCAGCAGACAGTATCACACATGATAGGATTAGATACACAGCTCAGCAGACAGTATCACACATGATAGGATTAGATACACAGCTCAGCAGACAGTATCACACATGATTGGATTAGATACACAGCCCCTCAGATCCGCTGGCACCCCTGTAAGGTTTGGTATATTCCGCATTGTTATAGATTTGGTGACTACCTGTGTGGAGCGCCTCATTCCTTCCTGTAAATAAACAGCCTGAGAGGCGGGCAGGCGGGTGAGGGGCAGAGGACGTCCCACAGGTGGGTATGGGGGGGGGGGTTCACACCTTCCTGCCAGGAAATCTCACATTCCACAAGACAACAGGACATGGGGGAAGTCGCTCATCTCCACTTTTGGGTCTCACGGTGACCCCCATTCATCCGTCCCCTGATCAGGTAGTGACTGGGTGATTTTGGGTGTAGTTGCAGAGGAGCATAATATGGAGGTATGAGGTTCTGCAGCAGCTATTCCCCATTCCTGACATAACACGTCTCTATGTAGGGATGAATATTCAGGACATTTATTACCCCTCAGAACCTAGGAATCATGGTCAATAGCGCCCCCTACAGGGACTATATCCATAACAGCCTGGAATATCAGAAGAATGAACCAGAAAAGTACACATCATAAAACCCACAATACCTACTATCCAAATCACCCCTCACCACATGTGCACCCCACCTCATCCCCAACCTTACTAGCCCTGACCCATCTCTTCACTCCATCACTGACATCTTCCCTTCTTCCCTCACACATGCAACAATCACACCCATCCATAAGAAGCCTCCCCCAAACTGTCCTCTGTGCCCCATCTCACTACTGCCAGTCCACCCACCTCACATCCAGCTCTTTCCGACCAGCTACAATCTGGCTTTCGACCCACCACTCCACAGAGACAGCCTGACAAACAGACTAATGTTCTAGCTGTCAAAGCGCCACAACATTACTCTGTCCTCCGCCTTCTAGGCCGGTCCTCCGCCTTCTAGGCCGGTCCTCCGCCTTCTAGGCCGGTCCTCCGCCTTCTAGGCCGGTCCTCCGCCTTCTAGGCCGGTCCTCCGCATTCTACAATGCTCTATCATCCACCTTCGAGTCCTGTCTTCTGCTTCTACATTACTCTGTACTCCTCCTTCTAGACCTGTCCTCTGCCTTCTACATTACTCTGTGCTCCTCCTTCTAGACCTGTCCTCTGCCTTCTACATTACTCTGTGCTCCTCCTTCTAGACCTGTCCTCTGCCTTCTACATTACTCTGTGCTCCTCCTCCTACACCTGTCCTCCACCTTCTACATTACTCTGTGCTCCTCCTTCTAGATCTGTCCTCTGCTTCTACATTACTCTGTGCTCCTCCTTCTAGACCGGTCCTCTGCCTTCTACTTTACTCTGTGCTCCTCCTTCTAGACCTGTCCTCCACCTTCTACATTACTCTGTGCTCCTCCTTCTAGACCTGTTCTCCACCTTCTACATTATTCTGTGCTCCTCCTTCTAGACCTGTCCTCTGCTTCTACATTACCCTGTACTCCTCCTTCTAGACTTGTCCTCTGCCTTCTACATTACTCTGTGCTCCTCCTTCTAGACTTGTCCTCTGCCTTCTACATTATTCTGTGCTCCTCCTTCTAGACCTGTCCTCTGCCTTCTACATTACTCTGTGCTCCTCCTTCTAGACCTGTCCTCCATCTTCTACATTACTCTGTCCTTCTCCTTCTAGACCTGTCCTCTGCTTCTACATTACTCTGTGCTCCTCCTTCTAGTCCTGTCCTCTGCTTCTACATTAGTCTGTGCTCCTCCTTCTAGACCTGTCCTCTACCTTCTACATTACTCTGTGCTCCTCCTTCTAGACCTGTCCTCTGCTTCTACATTACTCTGTGCTCCTCCTTCTAGACCTGTCCTCTGCTTCTACATTACTCTGTGCTCCTTCTAGACCTGTCCTATGCTTCTACATTACTCTGTGCTCCTCCTTCTAGACCTGTGCTCCTCCTTCTACATTACTCTGTGCTTCTCCTTCTAGACCTGTCCTCTGCTTCTACATTACTCTGTGCTTCTCCTTCTAGACCTGTCCTCTGCCTTCTACATTACTCTGTGCTCCTCCTCCTACACCTGTCCTCCACCTTCTACATTACTCTGTGCTCCTCCTTCTAGATCTGTCCTCTGCTTCTACATTACTCTGTGCTCCTCCTTCTAGACCGGTCCTCTGCCTTCTACTTTACTCTGTGCTCCTCCTTCTAGACCTGTCCTCCACCTTCTACATTACTCTGTGCTCCTCCTTCTAGACCTGTTCTCCACCTTCTACATTATTCTGTGCTCCTCCTTCTAGACCTGTCCTCTGCTTCTACATTACCCTGTACTCCTCCTTCTAGACTTGTCCTCTGCCTTCTACATTACTCTGTGCTCCTCCTTCTAGACTTGTCCTCTGCCTTCTACATTATTCTGTGCTCCTCCTTCTAGACCTGTCCTCTGCCTTCTACATTACTCTGTGCTCCTCCTTCTAGACCTGTCCTCCATCTTCTACATTACTCTGTCCTTCTCCTTCTAGACCTGTCCTCTGCTTCTACATTACTCTGTGCTCCTCCTTCTAGTCCTGTCCTCTGCTTCTACATTAGTCTGTGCTCCTCCTTCTAGACCTGTCCTCTACCTTCTACATTACTCTGTGCTCCTCCTTCTAGACCTGTCCTCTGCTTCTACATTACTCTGTGCTCCTCCTTCTAGACCTGTCCTCTGCTTCTACATTACTCTGTGCTCCTTCTAGACCTGTCCTATGCTTCTACATTACTCTGTGCTCCTCCTTCTAGACCTGTGCTCCTCCTTCTACATTACTCTGTGCTTCTCCTTCTAGACCTGTCCTCTGCTTCTACATTACTCTGTGCTTCTCCTTCTAGACCTGTCCTCTGCTTCTACATTACTATGTGCTCCTCCTTCTAGACCTGTCCTCTGCTTCTACATTATTCTGTGCTTCTCCTTCTAGACCTGTCCCCTGCTTCTACATTACTCTGTGCTCCTCCTTCTAGACCTGTCCTCTGCTTCTACATTACTCTGTCCTCCACCTTCTAGACCTGTCCTCTGCCTTCTACATTACTCTGTTCTCCTCCTTCTAGACCGGTTCTCTGCTTCTACATAACTGTCCTCCACCTTCTAGACCTGTCCTCCGCCTTCTACATTACTCTGTGCTCCTCCTTCTAGACCTGTCCTCTGCCTGGAGGAAAGAAGTATTTGATCCCTTGCTGATTTTGTACGTTTGCCCACTGTCAATGTCATGAACAGTCTAGAATTTTTAGGCTAGGTTAATTTTACCAGTGAGAGATAGATTATATTAAAAAAAATAAAATAAAAATCACATTGTCAAAATTATATGTATTTATTTGCATTGTGCACAGAGAAATAAGTATTTGATCCCCGACCAACCATTAAGAGTTCAGCCTCCTCCAGACCAGTTACTGCTCCAAATCAACTTGGTGCCTGCATTATAGACAGCTCTTACATGGTCACCTGTATAAGAGACTCCTGTCCACAGACTCAATGAATCAGTCTGACTCTAACCTCTACAACATGGGCAAGACCAAAGAGCTTTCTAAGGATGTCAGGGACAAGATCATAGACCTGCACAAGGCTGGAATGGGCTACAAAACCATAAGTAAGACGCTGGGTGAGAAGGAGACAACTGTTGGTGCAATAGTAAGAAAATGGAAGACATACATCGATCTGGGGCTCCATGCAAAATCTCACCTCGTGGGGTATCCTTGATCCTGAGGAAGGTGAGAACTCAGCCGAAAACTACACGGGGGGAACTTGTTAATGATCTCAAGGCAGCTGGGACCACAGTCACCAAGAAAACCATTGGTAACACATTACGCCGTAATGGATTAAAATCCTGCAGTGCCCGCAAGGTCCCCCTGCTCAAGAAGGCACATGTACAGGCCCGTCTGAAGTTTGCAAATGAACATCTGGATGATTCTGAGAGTGATTGGGAGAAGGTGCTGTGGTCAGATGAGACTAAAATTGAGCTCTTTGGCATTAACTCAACTCGCCGTGTTTGGAGGAAGAGAAATGCTGCCTATGACCCAAAGAACACCGTCCCCACTGTCAAGCATGGAGGTGGAAACATTATGTTTTGGGGGTGTTTCTCTGCTAAGGGCACAGGACTACTTCACCGCATCAATGGGGGAATGGATGGAGCCATGTACCGTCAAATCCTGAGTGACAACCTCCTTCCCTCCACCAGGACATTAAAAATGGCTCGTGGCTGGGTCTTCCAGCACGACAATGACCCGAAACATACAGCCAAGGCAACAAAGGAGTGGCTCAAAAAGAAGCACATTAAGGTCATGGAGTGGCCTAGCCAGTCTCCAGACCTTAATCCCATCGAAAACTTATGGAGGGAGCTAAAGATCCGAGTTGCCAAGCGACAGCCTCAAAATCTTAATGATTTACAGATGATCTGCAAAGAGGAGTGGGACAAAATTCCATCTAACATGTGTGCAAACCTCATCATCAACTACAAAAAACGTCTGACTGCTGTGCTTGCCAACAAGGGTTTTGCCACCAAGTATTAAGTCTTGTTTGCCAAAGGGATCAAATACTTATTTCTCTGTGCACAATGCAAATAAATATATATAATTTTGACAATGTGATTTTCTGTTGTTTTTTTTATATAATCTATCTCTCACTGGTAAAATTAATCTAGCCTAAAAATTCTAGACTGTTCATGTCTTTGACGGTGGGCAAACTTACAAAATCAGCAAGGGATCAAATACTTATTTCCTTCACTGTATATTACTCTGTGCTCCTCCTTCTAGACCTGTCATCTGCCTTCTACATTACTCTGTGCTCCTCCTTCTAGACCTGTCCTCTGCTTCTACATTACTCTGTGCTGCTCCTTCTAGACCTGTCCTCTGCTTTACATTACTCTGTACTCCTCCTTCTAGACCTGTCCTCTGCTTTACATTATTCTGTGCTCCTCCTTCTAGACCTGTCTTCTGCCTTCTATATTGCTCTGTGCTCCTCCTTCTAGACCTGTCCTCTGCCTTCTACATTACTCTGTGCTCCTCCTTCTAGACCTGTCCTCTGCTTCTACATTACTCTGTGCTCCTCTTTCTAGACCTGTCCTCTGCCTTCTACATTGCTCTGTGCTCCTCCTTCTAGACCTGTTCTCCACCTTCTATATTACTCTGTGCTCCTCCTTCTAGACCTGTCCTCTGCTTCTACATTACTCTGTGCTCCTCCTTCTAGACCTGTCCTCTGCCTTCTACATTACTCTGTGCTCCTCCTTCTAGATCTGTCCTCTGCTTCTACATTACTCTGTGCTCCTCCTTCTAGACCTGTACTCTGCCTTCTACATTACTCTGTGCTCCTCCTTCTAGACCTGTCCTCTGCTTCTACATTACTCTGTGCTCCTCCTTCTAGACAAGTCCTCTGCCTTCTACATTACTCTGTGCTCCTCCTTCTAGACCTGTCCTCTGCCTTCTACATTACTCTGTGCTCCTCCTTCTAGACCTGTCCTCTGCCTTCTACATTACTCTGTGCTTCTCCTTCTAGACCTGTCCTCTGCTTCTACATTACTCTGTGCTTCTCCTTCTAGACCTGTCCTCTGCCTTCTACATTACTCTGTGCTCCTCCTCCTACACCTGTCCTCCACCTTCTACATTACTCTGTGCTCCTCCTTCTAGATCTGTCCTCTGCTTCTACATTACTCTGTGCTCCTCCTTCTAGACCGGTCCTCTGCCTTCTACTTTACTCTGTGCTCCTCCTTCTAGACCTGTCCTCCACCTTCTACATTACTCTGTGCTCCTCCTTCTAGACCTGTTCTCCACCTTCTACATTATTCTGTGCTCCTCCTTCTAGACCTGTCCTCTGCTTCTACATTACCCTGTACTCCTCCTTCTAGACTTGTCCTCTGCCTTCTACATTACTCTGTGCTCCTCCTTCTAGACTTGTCCTCTGCCTTCTACATTATTCTGTGCTCCTCCTTCTAGACCTGTCCTCTGCCTTCTACATTACTCTGTGCTCCTCCTTCTAGACCTGTCCTCCATCTTCTACATTACTCTGTCCTTCTCCTTCTAGACCTGTCCTCTGCTTCTACATTACTCTGTGCTCCTCCTTCTAGTCCTGTCCTCTGCTTCTACATTAGTCTGTGCTCCTCCTTCTAGACCTGTCCTCTACCTTCTACATTACTCTGTGCTCCTCCTTCTAGACCTGTCCTCTGCTTCTACATTACTCTGTGCTCCTCCTTCTAGACCTGTCCTCTGCTTCTACATTACTCTGTGCTCCTTCTAGACCTGTCCTATGCTTCTACATTACTCTGTGCTCCTCCTTCTAGACCTGTGCTCCTCCTTCTACATTACTCTGTGCTTCTCCTTCTAGACCTGTCCTCTGCTTCTACATTACTCTGTGCTTCTCCTTCTAGACCTGTCCTCTGCTTCTACATTACTATGTGCTCCTCCTTCTAGACCTGTCCTCTGCTTCTACATTATTCTGTGCTTCTCCTTCTAGACCTGTCCCCTGCTTCTACATTACTCTGTGCTCCTCCTTCTAGACCTGTCCTCTGCTTCTACATTACTCTGTCCTCCACCTTCTAGACCTGTCCTCTGCCTTCTACATTACTCTGTTCTCCTCCTTCTAGACCGGTTCTCTGCTTCTACATAACTGTCCTCCACCTTCTAGACCTGTCCTCCGCCTTCTACATTACTCTGTGCTCCTCCTTCTAGACCTGTCCTCTGCCTGGAGGAAAGAAGTATTTGATCCCTTGCTGATTTTGTACGTTTGCCCACTGTCAATGTCATGAACAGTCTAGAATTTTTAGGCTAGGTTAATTTTACCAGTGAGAGATAGATTATATTAAAAAAAATAAAATAAAAATCACATTGTCAAAATTATATGTATTTATTTGCATTGTGCACAGAGAAATAAGTATTTGATCCCCGACCAACCATTAAGAGTTCAGCCTCCTCCAGACCAGTTACTGCTCCAAATCAACTTGGTGCCTGCATTATAGACAGCTCTTACATGGTCACCTGTATAAGAGACTCCTGTCCACAGACTCAATGAATCAGTCTGACTCTAACCTCTACAACATGGGCAAGACCAAAGAGCTTTCTAAGGATGTCAGGGACAAGATCATAGACCTGCACAAGGCTGGAATGGGCTACAAAACCATAAGTAAGACGCTGGGTGAGAAGGAGACAACTGTTGGTGCAATAGTAAGAAAATGGAAGACATACATCGATCTGGGGCTCCATGCAAAATCTCACCTCGTGGGGTATCCTTGATCCTGAGGAAGGTGAGAACTCAGCCGAAAACTACACGGGGGGAACTTGTTAATGATCTCAAGGCAGCTGGGACCACAGTCACCAAGAAAACCATTGGTAACACATTACGCCGTAATGGATTAAAATCCTGCAGTGCCCGCAAGGTCCCCCTGCTCAAGAAGGCACATGTACAGGCCCGTCTGAAGTTTGCAAATGAACATCTGGATGATTCTGAGAGTGATTGGGAGAAGGTGCTGTGGTCAGATGAGACTAAAATTGAGCTCTTTGGCATTAACTCAACTCGCCGTGTTTGGAGGAAGAGAAATGCTGCCTATGACCCAAAGAACACCGTCCCCACTGTCAAGCATGGAGGTGGAAACATTATGTTTTGGGGGTGTTTCTCTGCTAAGGGCACAGGACTACTTCACCGCATCAATGGGGGAATGGATGGAGCCATGTACCGTCAAATCCTGAGTGACAACCTCCTTCCCTCCACCAGGACATTAAAAATGGCTCGTGGCTGGGTCTTCCAGCACGACAATGACCCGAAACATACAGCCAAGGCAACAAAGGAGTGGCTCAAAAAGAAGCACATTAAGGTCATGGAGTGGCCTAGCCAGTCTCCAGACCTTAATCCCATCGAAAACTTATGGAGGGAGCTAAAGATCCGAGTTGCCAAGCGACAGCCTCAAAATCTTAATGATTTACAGATGATCTGCAAAGAGGAGTGGGACAAAATTCCATCTAACATGTGTGCAAACCTCATCATCAACTACAAAAAACGTCTGACTGCTGTGCTTGCCAACAAGGGTTTTGCCACCAAGTATTAAGTCTTGTTTGCCAAAGGGATCAAATACTTATTTCTCTGTGCACAATGCAAATAAATATATATAATTTTGACAATGTGATTTTCTGTTGTTTTTTTTATATAATCTATCTCTCACTGGTAAAATTAATCTAGCCTAAAAATTCTAGACTGTTCATGTCTTTGACGGTGGGCAAACTTACAAAATCAGCAAGGGATCAAATACTTATTTCCTTCACTGTATATTACTCTGTGCTCCTCCTTCTAGACCTGTCATCTGCCTTCTACATTACTCTGTGCTCCTCCTTCTAGACCTGTCCTCTGCTTCTACATTACTCTGTGCTGCTCCTTCTAGACCTGTCCTCTGCTTTACATTACTCTGTACTCCTCCTTCTAGACCTGTCCTCTGCTTTACATTATTCTGTGCTCCTCCTTCTAGACCTGTCTTCTGCCTTCTATATTGCTCTGTGCTCCTCCTTCTAGACCTGTCCTCTGCCTTCTACATTACTCTGTGCTCCTCCTTCTAGACCTGTCCTCTGCTTCTACATTACTCTGTGCTCCTCTTTCTAGACCTGTCCTCTGCCTTCTACATTGCTCTGTGCTCCTCCTTCTAGACCTGTTCTCCACCTTCTATATTACTCTGTGCTCCTCCTTCTAGACCTGTCCTCTGCTTCTACATTACTCTGTGCTCCTCCTTCTAGACCTGTCCTCTGCCTTCTACATTACTCTGTGCTCCTCCTTCTAGATCTGTCCTCTGCTTCTACATTACTCTGTGCTCCTCCTTCTAGACCTGTACTCTGCCTTCTACATTACTCTGTGCTCCTCCTTCTAGACCTGTCCTCTGCTTCTACATTACTCTGTGCTCCTCCTTCTAGACCTGTCCTCTGCCTTCTACATTATTCTGTGCTCCTCCTTCTAGACAAGTCCTCTGCCTTCTACATTACTCTGTGCTCCTCCTTCTAGACCTGTCCTCTGCCTTCTACATTACTCTGTGCTCCTCCTTCTAGACCTGTCCTCTGCCTTCTACATTACTCTGTGCTCCTCCTTCTAGACCTGTCCTCTGCCTTCTACATTACTCTGTGCTCCACCTTCTATACCTGTCCTCTGCCTTCTATATTACTCTGTGTTCCTCCTTTTTCACCTGTCCTCTGCTTTACATTACTCTGTACTCCTCCTTCTAGACCTGTCCTATGCTTTACATTACTCTGTGCTCCTCCTTCTAGATCTGTCCTCTGCTTTACATTACTCTGTGCTCCTCCTTCTAGTCCTGTCCTCCACCTTCTACATTACTCTGTGCTCCTCCTTCTAGACCTGTCCTCTGCCTTCTATATTGCTCTGTGCTCCTCCTTCTAGATCTGTCCTCTACTTCTACATTACCCTGTGCTCCTCCTTCTAGACCTGTCCTCTGCCTTCTACATTACTCTGTGCTCCTCCTTCTACACCTGTCCTCTGCTTCTACATTACTCTGTCCTCCTCCTTATAGACCTGTCCTCTGCTTCTACATTACTCTGTCCTCCTCCTTCTAGACCTGTCCCCTGCCTTCTACATTACTCTGTGCTCCTCCTTCTATACATGTCCTCTGCTTCTACATTACCCTGTGCTCCTACTTCTAGACCTGTTCTCTGCTTCTACATTACTCTGTGCTGCTCCTTCTAGACCTGTCCTCTGCTTCTACATTACTCTGTACTCCACCTTCTAGACCTGTCCTCTGCTTCTACATTACTCTGTGCTCCTCCTTCTAGACCTATCCTCCGCCGTCTACAATACTCTGTGCTTCTCCTTCTAGACCTGTCCTCTGCTTTCTAAATTACTCTGTGCTCCTCCTTCTAGACCTGTCCTCTGCTTCTACATTACTCTGTGCTCCTCCTTCTAGACAGGACCTCCGCATTCGACATTACTCTGTGCTCCTCCTTCTAGACTCGTCCCCTGCCTTCTACATTACTATTTGCTCCTTCTAGAGCTGTCCTCCGCCTTCTACAATACTCTGTGCTCCTCCTTATAGACAGGACCTCCGCATTCTACATTACTGTGCTCCTCCTTCTAGACCTGTCCTCCTCCTTGTACATTACTCTGTGCTTTTCCTTCTAGACCTGTTCTCAACTTCTACATTACTCTGTGCTCCTCCATCTAGACCTGTCCTCTGCTTCTACATTACCCTGTGCTCCTCCTTCTAGACCTGTCCTCTGCTTCTATATTACTCTGGCTCCTCCTTCTAGACTTGTCCTCTGCTTCTACATTACTCTGTGCTCCTCCTTCTAGACCTGTCCTCTGCCTTCTACATTACTCTGTGCTCCTCCTTCTAGACCTGTCATCCACCTTCTACATTACTCTGTGCTCCTCCTTCTAGACCTGTCCTCTGCTTCTACATTACTCTGTGCTCCTTCTAGACCTGTCCTCCGCCTTCTACATTACTCTGTGCTCCTCCTTCTAGACCGGTCCTCTGCTTCTACATTACCCTGTGCTCCTCCTTCCAGACCTGTCCTCTGCCTTCTACATTAATCTGTGCTCCTCCTTCTAGACCTGTCCTCTGCTTCTACATTACTCTGTACTCCACCTTCTAGACCTGTCCTCTGCTTCTACATTACTCTGTCCTCCACACCTGTCCTCTGCCTTCTACATTACTCTGTGCTCCTCCTTCTAGACCTGTCCTCTGCCTTCTACATTACTCTGCGCTCCTCCTTCTAGACCTGTCCTCTGCCTTCTACATTGCTCTGTGCTCCTCCTTCTAGACCTGTTCTCCACCTTCTACATTACTCTGTGCTTCTCCTTCTAGACCTGTCCTCTGCTTTCTACATTACTCTGTGCTCCTCCTTCTAGACCTGTCCTCTGCTTCTACATTACTCTGTGCTCCTCCTTCTAGACCTGTCCTCTGCCTTCTACATTACTCTGTGCTCCTCTTTCTAGACCTGTCCTCTGCTTCTACATTACTCTGTGCTCCTCCTTCTAGACCTGTCCTCTGCCTTCTACATTACTCTGTGCTCCTCTTTCTAGACCTGTCCACCACCTTCTACATTACTCTGTGCTCCTCCTTCTAGACCTGTCCTCTGCCTTCTACATTACTCTGTGCTCCTCCTTCTAGACCTGTCCTTCTGCCTTCTACATTACTCTGTTCTCCTCCTTCTAGACCTGTTCTCTGCTTCTACATTACTGTCCTCCACCTTCTAGACCTGTCCTCCGCCTTCTACATTACTCTGTGCTCCTCCTTCTAGACCTGTCCTCTGCCTTCTACATTACTCTGTGCTCCTCTTTCTAGACCTGTCCACCACCTTCTACATTACTCTGTGCTCCTCCTTCTAGACCTGTCCTTCTGCCTTCTACATTACTCTGTTCTCCTCCTTCTAGACCTGTTCTCTGCTTCTACATTACTGTCCTCCACCTTCTAGACCTGTCCTCCGCCTTCTACATTACTCTGTGCTCCTCCTTCTAGACCTGTCCTCTGCTTTACATTACTCTGTGCTCCTCCTTCTAGACCTGTCCTCCGCCTTCTACATTACTCTGTGCTCCTCCTTCTAGACCTGTCCTTCTACATTACTCTGTGCTCCTCCTTCTAGACCTGTCCTCCGCCTTCTACATTACTCTGTGCTCCTCCTTCTAGACCTGTCCTCTGCTTCTACATTACTCTGTGCTCCTCCTCCTAGACCGGTCCTCTGCTTCTACATTACTCTGTGCTCCTCCTTCTAGACCTGTCCTCTGCCTTCTACATTACTCTGTGCTCCTCCTTCTAGACCTGTACTCCTTCTTCTACATTACTCTGTGCTCCTCGTTCTAGACCTGTCCTCCTTCTTCTACATTACTCTGTGCTCCTCCTTCTAGACCTGTCCTCTGCTTCTACATTACTCTGTGCTCCTCCTTCTAGACCTGTCCTCCATCTTCTACATTACTCTGTACTCCTCCTTCTAGACCTGTCCTCCTCCTTCTACATTACTCTGTGCTCCTCCTTCTAGACCTGTCCTCTGCCTTCTACATTACTCTGTGCTCCTCCTTCTAGACCTGTCCTCTCCTTCTACATTACTCTGTGATCCTCCTTCTAGACCTGTGCTTCTCCTTCTACATTACTCTGTGCTCCTCCTTCTAGACCTGTCCTTCATCTTCTACATTACTCTGTACTCCTCCTTCTAGACCTGTCCTCCTCCTTCTACATTATTCTGTGCTCCTCCTTCTAGACCTGTGTTCCTCCTTCTACATTACTCTGTGATCCTCCTTCTAGACCTGTCCTCCTTCTTCTACATTACTCTGTGCTCCTCCTTCTAGACCGGTTCTCTGCTTCTACATTACTCTGTACTCCTCCTTCTAGACCTGTCCTCCTCCTTCTACATTACTCTGTGCTCCTCCTTCTAGACCTGTCCTCCTCCTTCTACATTACTCTGTGCTCCTCCTTCTAGACCTGTGCTCCTCCTTCTACATTACTCTGTGATCCTCCTTCTAGACCTGTCCTCCTTCTTCTACATTACTCTGTGCTCCTCCTTCTAGACCTGTCCTCTGCTTCTACATTACTCTGTGATCCTCCTTCTAGACCTGTGCTTCTCCTTCTACATTACTCTGTGCTCCTCCTTCTAGACCTGTCCTCCATCTTCTACATTACTCTGTACTCCTCCTTCTAGACCTGTCCTCTGCCTTCTACATTACTCTGTGCTGCTCCTTCTAGACCTGTCCTCCATCTTCTACATTACTCTGTACTCCTCCTTCTAGACCTGTCCTCTGCCTTCTACATTACTCTGTGCTCCTCCTTCTAGACCTGTCCTCCTTCTTCTACATTACTCTGTGCTCCTCCTTCTAGATCTGTCCTCCTCCTTCTACATTACTCTGTGCTCCTCCTTCTAGACCTGTCCTCTGCTTCTACATTACTCTGTGATCCTCCTTCTAGACCTGTCCTCTGCTTCTACATTACTCTGTACTCCTCCTTCTAGACCTGTCCTCCGCCTTCTACATTACTCTGTGCTCCTCCTTCTAGACCTGTGCTCCTCCTTCTACATTACTCTGTGATCCTCCTTCTAGACCTGTCCTTCTTCTACATTACTCTGTGCTCCTCCTTCTAGACCTGTCCTCTGCTTCTACATTACTCTGTGATCCTCCTTCTAGACCTGTGCTTCTCCTTCTACATTACTCTGTGCTCCTCCTTCTAAACCTGTCCTCCATCTTCTACATTACTCTGTACTCCTCCTTCTAGACCTGTCCTCTGCCTTCTACATTACTCTGTGCTCCTCCTTCTAGACCTGTCCTCTGCCTTCTACATTACTCTGTACTCCTCCTTCTAGACCTGTCCTCTGCCTTCTACATTACTCTGTGCTGCTCCTTCTAGACCTGTCCTCTGCTTCTACATTACTCTGTGCTCCTCCTTCTAGACCTGTGCTCCTCCTTCTTCTACATTACTCTGTGCTCCTCCTTCTTGACCTGTCCTCTGCCTTCTACATTACTCTGTGCTCCTCCTTCTAGATCTGTCCTCCTCCTTCTACATTACTCTGTGCTCCTCCTTCTAGACCTGTCCTCCATCTTCTACATTACTCTGTACTCCTCCTTCTAGACCTGTCCTCTGCCTTCTACATTACTCTGTGCTCCTCCTTCTAGACCTGTCCTTCATCTTCTACATTACTCTGTACTCCTCCTTCTAGACCTGTCCTCCTCCTTCTACATTATTCTGTGCTCCTCCTTCTAGACCTGTGTTCCTCCTTCTACATTACTCTGTGCTCCTCCTTCTAGACCTGTCCTCTGCTTCTACATTACTCTGTACTCCTCCTTCTAGACCTGTCCTCCTCCTTCTACATTACTCTGTGCTCCTCCTTCTAGACCTGTCCTCCTCCTTCTACATTACTCTGTACTCCTCCTTCTAGACCTGTCCTCTGCGCTCCTCCTTCTAGACCTGTCCTCCATCTTCTACATTACTCTGTGCTCCTCCTTCTAGACCTGTGCTCCTCCTTCTTCTACATTACTCTGTGCTCCTCCTTCTAGATCTGTCCTCCTCCTTCTACATTACTCTGTGCTCCTCCTTCTAGACCTGTCCTCCTTCTTCTACATTACTCTGTGCTCCTCCTTCTAGACCTGTCCTCTGCTTCT
This sequence comes from Rhinoderma darwinii, assembly GCF_050947455.1. Lineage (NCBI taxonomy): Eukaryota > Metazoa > Chordata > Amphibia > Anura > Rhinodermatidae > Rhinoderma > Rhinoderma darwinii. The sequence continues at coordinate 23,226 of NW_027464144.1, forward strand.
ACATTACTCTGTGATCCTCCTTCTAGACCTGTCCTCTGCTTCTACATTACTCTGTGCTCCTCCTTCTAGACCTGTCCTCCTCCTTCTACATTACTCTGTGCTCCTCCTTCTAGACCTGTGCTCCTCCTTCTACATTACTCTGTGCTCCTCCTTCTAGACCTGTGCTCCTCCTTCTACATTACTCTGTGATCCTCCTTCTAGACCTGTCCTCTGCTTCTACATTACTCTGTGCTCCTCCTTCTAGACCTGTCCTCTGCCTCCTACATTACTCTGTCCTCCTCCTTCTAGACCTGTCCTCTGCCTCCTACATTACTCTGTGCTCCTCCTTCTAGACCTGTCCTCCACCTTCTACATTACTCTGTGCTCCTCCTTCTAGACCTGTCCTCCGCTTCTACGTTACTCTGTGCTCCTCCTGAAGTAATAATTGTATTATTCTATTGATAAAGTTGTAGACTCCGCCCACTTCTAGTAAACCACACCCACTTTCTCAACCACTTATCAAAACTGGCAAGTGCCGAGAAAAGTCGCAAACGTTTGCACAAAAATAATTTGTGACTTTATTTGGGCTCAGTTTATGCCTAGAACGGTCAAACGGATTATGGGCCAACATCTATTAGAAAGTTGTAGAACTTCTCATTATTTAATAATTAAAGAGGTTTTCGGGACTATAATATTAATAACTTATCCTTAGGACAGGGCATCAATATCTGACCAATGGGGGCCCGACTCCCGATACCTACACCGATCAGATGCATGAGGGGGCAAGCACCGAGCACCTTTCCGTGTGTACCAGGCACAGCGCCATACATTCACTAGTGGCTGTGCCTAGTACTGCAGCTCAGTAAAGTGTATTTTCTGAACCAGGAGGATTATATTTTTCTTTTACATCATTTGTTATTAGGTTTGGAGTCAGAGCTACCAACGCGGTCACATGACTATGCCACGCGATGTCCGTGTGGGGGCGTACGACGTGTACCAAACAATTCACATGCCACATGCCCCTTTCGTTCTCCATGAGTCCTTCGCCTTATGGTGACTCAGGTGAAGAATAAACTTACATGGGGGGGACTTCCTCGTATTCTGCAGAGTCTCTTCTGATCAGGTCGCCATCAGTCTCTGGGCTGTCAACATTTAGCCGCCGGAATCCGGTGAGAGCGATTCCATCAATCTGTGCGGGATGAAGATTCACAGCGCTGGTCACAGACGATTCATCTCTAATGTTCCCCACAAAAATCTGCTTCCCCAAAAACAGCGCTGAAATTAAAGGAACTGCGCAGAGGATCAGGTGACCTGCACAGGTCGGTATCTTATACTCGAGTACAATTCAGAAGGAAAGTTCACCAGGCAGCGCGTCCGCCCCCCCATCCCCCAACCTACTGACCTGGACAAGACTCATAAACTGGTCATTCTTGGCTTTAAAGGGCCGGTGTCCATTCTCCTGTAAATGACGCGGAATCCTTGTACAATGTAAAGTTCTGAACTTTCTTAGAGACTTTGTTTCATTTCCTCACTTCATTCTCAAGATACGGAAATGAAAGAAAAGTAGCAAAGTCTCTTCGAAAATGACCAAACTTCTCTTTATGCACCGATTCAGCTTCATTTACAGGACTGGCCCTTTAAGAGAGAAGAGGATAATGAAAAGTGAAACAATGAGGAGCAGGAAAGTCTACATGACCGTTCACACATGACAGACGTTCCATAGAAAAATGCATTACTGTCCAGACCAAGTCAATGGGGAGTTACTGGCGGCAGATCAGCAAATCCTCCGTGGGGGGACGCCTCGTGGCCGCACATTATTTACCCCTAAATAAATAAAAGCGCAATTTCACGTACGTCTCGGCTCAGCTCATAGAAGCTTCCTAGGTCGGGGTCTCGTATCTCCGGCTTCTGAGGACCTGAAAAAAATAGAGGTGGGAAAAATCCAGACGTAAAAAAACGTAATCCTTATATAATAGACCATGTGTTTTAATTCCTCACCGTTTTCAAAATCCCTGCTTGCTGTCAGTAAATATGAACATTGTTTTTTATATGTAGAGGCTGAAAACCTCGTCCTGACCTAAAAGATCTTACAGCTGACGTTTTGTTACAATGTATCAGTGCAGGCAAAATGTATCAGTTTAGAGTCCAGACTGTTTATCTCACAGAGGTCTGTCTAGACTGGATACAATTGTAACAAATCATCAGCTGTGAGGCATATTAGATCAGGACCAACGTCAGGCTCTTGATGTAAACAAAATTCTCGTTCACTGACAACAAGCAGACATATTGAAAATGGTCATGAACATTTGAGGTCTCTAGATTTTCTGGCCTGTATTCGGAGCACTCGATGACATCACTGCTCCCACAGATGAGACGTTCCCATGGTGAAATAAATACTCACCGTCGCGGGGCGGGGGCTGGATTGGCGTAAAAGACGGATCTCTAGGAAACACTCGGGGGAGTGGCTTAGGGATGAGCGGTAACGCCTGATCCTCCACGCCTTTCGATTCTTCCCGTGCAGGTGAAGGGCTGTAGGAGGGGGACATAGAAAACAAATATTTAGTGTCAAGGTTTCGACATTGGTTACTGCCAGTGACATCACCAGATCCTGCGCTGTATATAGACCGCCCGGACCGGACCCCGCGAGACTCCGGTATCTGCAGGAGAAATAAATGGCGCAAACAACGTCTCAGTGTATTCAGCCAGGGGCGTGGCTAAAACTGGTAACATTCAGACAAATGTATCCAATCAGTACATCACTTATTGAAGCAGATGTGCAATGCGACATTTATAAAATATACCGCGGATACCGCAATTCTGAGTAACGTCACAATTAAAACGCACGTGTCGTACGAGGATGGATTATTATTCACGCTGCAGATTTGCTGATGATTGAAACGGAAATCATTATATACGTAGAACCAAATAGCAAAACTGGATATTACCTCTCCAGCCACGAGCAGATACCATTACAGCAGAGGAGACGCCAACCTATACCTGTCTACAGTACAGCCTGCAGTCCCATGTAACATCACAGAGATAACTCTCTGAGTACAGATTATGTAGTAGTGTTACCTGCAGTCCTATGTAACACCCCAGATAACACAGTGATAACTCTCTGAGTACAGATAATGTAGTAGATGTTACCTGCAGTCCTATGTAACACCACAGATAACACAGTGATAACTCTCTGAGTACAGATAATGTAGTAGATGTTACCTGCAGTCCTATGTAACACCACAGATAACACAGTGATAACTCTCTGAGTGCAGATAATGTAGTAGTGTTACCTGCAGTCCTATGTAACACCACAGATAACACAGTGATAACTCTCTGAGAACAGATAATGTAGTAGATGTTACCTGCAGTCCTATGTAACACCACAGATAACACAGTGATTACTCTCTGAGTACAGATAAAGTAGTAGATGTTACCTGCAGTCCTATGTAACACCACAGATAACACAGTGATAACTCTCTGAGTACAGATAATGTAGTAGATGTTACCTGCAGTCCTATGTAACACCACAGATAATACAGTGATAACTCTCTGAGTACAGATAATGTAGTAGATGTTACCTGCAGTCCTATGTAACCCCACAGATAACACAGTGATAACTCTCTGAGTACAGATAATATAGGAGATGTTACCCGCAGTCCCATGTAACACCACAGATAACACAGTGATAACTCTCTGAGTACAGATAATGTAGTAGATGTTACCTGCAGTCCTATGTAAGACCACAGATAACACAGTGATAACTATCTGAGTACAGATAATGTAGTAGTGTTACCTGCAGTCCTATGTAACACCACAGATAACACAGTGATAACTCTCTGAGTACAGATAATGTAGTAGATGTTACCTGCAGTCCTATGAAACACCACAGATAACACAGTGATAACTCTCTGAATACAGATAATGTAGTAGATGTTACCTGCAGTCCTATGTAACACCACAGATAACACAGTGATAACGCTCTGAGTACAGATAATGTAGTAGTGTTACCTGCAGTCCTATGTAAGCCACAGATAACACACAGTGATAACTCTCTGAGTACAGATAATGTAGTAGATGTTACCTGCAGTCCTATGTAACACCACAGATAACACAGTGATAACGCTCTGAGTACAGATAATGTAGTAGATGTTACCTGCAGTCCTATGTAACACCACAGATAACACAGTGATAACTCTCTGATTACTGATAATGTAGTAGTGTTACCTGCAGTCCTATGTAACACCACATATAACACAGTGATCACTCTCTGAGTACAGATAATGTAGTAGATGTTACCTGCAGTCCTATGTAACACCACAGATAACACAGTGATAACTCTCTGATTACTGATAATGTAGTAGTGTTACCTGCAGTCCTATGTAACACCACAGATAACACAGTGATAGCTCTCTGAGTACAGATAATGTAGTAGATGTTACCTGCAGTCCTATGTAACACCACAGATAACACACAGTGATAACTCTCTGAGTACAGATAATGTAGTAGTGTTACCTGCAGTCCTATGTAACACCGCAGATAACACAGTGATAACTCTCTGAGTACAGATAATGTAGTAGATGTTACCTTCAGTCCTATGTAACACCACAGATAACACAGTGATAACTCTCTGAGTACAGATAATATAGTAGATGTTACCTGCAGTCCTATGTAACACCACAGATAACACAGTGATAACTCTCTGAGTACAGATAATGTAGTAGATGTTACCTGCAGTCCTATGAAACACTACAGATAACACAGTGATGACTCTGAGTACAGATAATGTAGTAGATGTTACCTGCAGTCCTATGTAACACCACAGATAACACAGTGATAACTCTCTGATTACAGATAATGTAGTAGATGTTACCTGCAGTCCTATGTAACACCACAGATATCACACAGTAATAACTCTCTGAGTACAGATAATGTAGTAGATGTTACCTGCAGTCCTATGTAACACCACAGATAACAGTGATAACTCTCTGAGTACAGATAATGTAGTAGATGTTACCTGCAGTCCTATGTAACACCACAGATAACACAGTGATAACTCTCTGAGTACAGATAATGTAGTAGTGTTACATGCAGTCCTATGTAACACCACAGATAACACAGTGATAACTATCTGAGTACAGATAATGTAGTAGATGTTACCTGCAGTCCTATGTAACACCACAGATAACACAGTGATAACTCTCTGAGTACAGATAATGTAGTAGATGTTACCTGCAGTCCTATGTAACACCACAGATAACACACAGTATAGACAGCACTTCTTTATTACAGAATAGTTGTGCTCGCCATCTAGTGGTAACAAGATGTGTTGTCAGGACATCACAAAACTGAAACATAAATGATTTCTTTCCAGGATATATTTTTTGTCACAGTTTTTGCCGGGATCACGGAAATCGCAGGAAACGACATCTCATGTAAATAATCCTGAATTATTGATCCTACAAATACTGAATCATTGGACGTTGGAGCAGGAGACGTTACTGTATCGGGGTGACGACTTGTAATGTGATCGTCTGGTCCGCAGATCAGTCCTGACAGCGCCGCCGCGGTCACCCTCAGTCATCGGCAGATGTGACAAGTCAAGCAATGGCGGGTTATAAACTCCCACCACACGGGGCGCTCGCACAATTCTGGCCATATCTTTTAGTCTTTGATCACATTGGTGTTTGCAGTGGATGTTGGACATTTACTAAATCCTCCCAGTGTATACCTCTAACGAATGCCCCCGATGTACCCGCCGTAAGGCGCACGCGTCACCCCTAGGGCCCCATTATAAAACACATAAACCTAGTGGAATAAGTCCGTGATTACGGGACCGGCCAGCTGCGGACAGTCATCGGTCGAGCTCCAATTAGAAAGTCCGTAAAATAAAAAAATAGAACATGTCCTATCTTTTATGGAAGGTTTCTACGGCACGGACACGTTCCCGTAAATATACGGGAAGGTGTTCGTCGGCCATAGAAATGAAAGGTCCGTAATTACGGACTAAATCTACGGTCGTGTGAATGGGGCCTTAGAGACTGACAGGGACCCTGGAGAGAAGACCGGGAAAAGAAAGTACAAAAAAAAACAAAAACCTATAAAACACCTCCCAAAAAGAAACCGCTCCTCCCACTAATCATCGTCGTCACCCCGACCCAATTACTCTAAAATAGAGACAATGACGATATAACACTAAATTATTACCAGAAAGAATCAGCTTGAATGTAATAACGTTTTTTTGTTACTATTTTTTTTTTTAATTCAAAAAGTTACAATTATAAAAAAGGAAGAAAAAATTAACAACATTAACAAACAAAAGTTGCAAAAATCATAATCGCCAGCCCAGCAAATAAAACGTCAGAGTCGCTCACCTGCCGAATATCAAAAACAGCCAAACGGTGTCTGGTCCTGAAGGGGAAATTCCATCCAGTGCCGTAGCTATAGGGGTCGCAGCCAGTGCCGTAGCTATAGGGGTCGCAGCCAGTGCCGTAGCTATAGGGGTCGCAGCCAGTGCCGTAGCTATAGGGGTCGCAGCTAGTGCCGTAGCTATAGGGGTCGCAGCCAGTGCCGTAGCTATAGGGGTCGCAGCTAGTGCCGTAGCTATAGGGGTCGCAGCCAGTGCCGTAGCTTTAGGGGTCGCAGCCGGTGCCGTAGTTATAGGGGTCGCAGCCAGTGCCGTAGCTATAGGGGTCGCAGCCGGTGCCGTAGCTTTAGGGGTCGCAGCCGGTGCTGTAGCTATAGGGGTCGCAGCCGGTGCCGTAGCTATAGGGGTCGCAGCTAGTGCCATACAGCATGCTTGTTAAATACATTTTCTGTGCTGTGAAGCCGGCACTTCCTGGTTACGGTCACATGGTACACTTAGTGTACCATGTGACCGTGTTGTCACGTGACGTCTTCCAGCCAGTGCAGTGGAAGTGTCTGTGCGGAGGACTCCAGGTGAGCTGCACAGTCTGCAATGTAATGTGTTGTATTGTGTTGTGTTGTATTGTGTTGTCATGTAATGTATTGTGTTGTTTTGTAATGTAATGTGTTGTTTGCAGTGGAGAGGGGGCACGTTAAATTACAGTCGTCCCCCTCCTCTCTCCATTGCAAACAACACAATACATTACGCACTGTGGGTCGCGTCCCCCTGGGTGGTCGTGTGAAGACCTCCAGGGGGTCGCGAGTCACTCACCGAGGTCCCGCTTCCATACAATGCTGGAGCAAGGAGCTGACGTCTCCTTGCTAAAGCATTCACTGTGCTCTGAGCGGCCTGAAGCAGGCAGGCGGGATGCAGCGGCATCATCGTGCCTGTCTGCACCGAGTCACTCATAGCACAGACCGGAGGAGGCGAAGGAACGGGGAAAGGTAAGTAATTATGCTATTTTTCTATTATGCACATATGAGGGCATTACACTGCATGGGGGAAGCTATGTGGGGCATTATACTATGGGGGCTGATATGGGGAGCATTATACGCTATGGGGCTGTTATGGGGGGCATTATACTGTATGGGGGCTGATATGGGGGCATTATACTGTATTGGGCATTATACTGTGTGCAAGGCGTCTGGGCATGGATGTGCGCAGGGGTCTGATGATGGTGGTGTTGGGGAGGGGTAGGGGGGCCCAAGCTAAATTCTTGCACCCGGGCCCATGAGCCTTTAGCTACGCCCCTGATTCCATCACATCCACCGCACCATTCCTCCTCCACCAGGCCGCACCAGACACCTGACCAGACAAAACAGGGATCGGGAAGTGCACGTTCTAAAGACGTGTGCATGTCCTAGAGGTGGGGCCCGCACTTATCAGACATTCATGCCATATCACGTTGGTAATATGGGAATACCCCTTTAGCTTGTAATCATTTTTATTATTGGGGGGAAATAAGAAATGGCAGGCGGAGCCCGTTCACTTATAATGGGGTTTAGCGTCCACGGCCGTGGACTGTTGGGACTCACCCCCCGACGGCCGCAGCCATGGATTTGTGAGCACCCAGGAGATGCCAGCGCTCACCTCTGCTCCGTTCTGCGGTGTCCCGTAGGGTGCGCGCGCACGCTCGTGCCTGGCCTTAAAAACCCAGCCCGCGCACATAAAAATACTTATCAATTAACCCATGGTCACCCTGGACTATAAGAAGGGTTCTGCCCTTTCACTCATTGCCTGAGCGTTGTTGTGTTACCCGTGTTAGTCTTGCAGATGGTCCCTTAGTGTTATCCAGTTCCCAGTGTTCCCGATCCTGCTACCTGTATCCTGTATCCCGTGCTACCATTGTTCCTGTGCCTTAGAGAGTTGGAGTCGTGTCGTTGGCCACGCCTGTTGCCTGCTGCCAAGGTCCCATCTGAGCCCAGCCGTCGCTACTGTCTGAACTGCTACAGGTACCCTTGTGCTTGGACTATATACACATTGACTTGGTACACGGTTTGGCCAGCTGCTATCCCGCTACGGCTGTACGGCGAAGTGGGTCCACATACCCACAGATCGTGACATGGGGTCCGCAGGTTTCTGACATTTATGATTACTTAGATTATTGCTACAGACTGAGCTATCCCTCCTGGTAAAAACCTTCAAGCCTGACGGAACAGAGAAAAACATCAATGTGAACAGAGCCTGAAGAAGGCCGTGCACACGAGTAATGTAATGTTTTATAACAGTTCATGTCAGAATTTCATAATATATCTTCATAAGAGCTCCAACTCCTCTGCTCTCCGTTGTATACAATGATACCTGCAGTCACCACTAGGAGGAGCTCACTACATATAGACAAATGCAGAAGGTATTGAACTCACTTTGTATGTAATGAGCTCCCCCTAGTGGTGGCTGCAGGCAGCAGAATTATCATGTAACTCTATGGGAACTGTATATATCTGTATGTAATGAGCTCCCTCTAGTGGTGACTGCAGGCAGCAGAATGTTATGTAACTCTATGGGAGCTGTATATATCTGTATGTAGTGAGCTCCCCCTAGTGGTGGCTGCAGGATGTTATCATGTAGCTATGGGAGCTGTATATATCTGTATGTAGTGAGCTCCCCCTAGTGGTGACTGCAGGCAGCAGAATGTTATCATGTAACTCTATGGGAGCTGTATACATCTGTATGTAGTGAGCTCCCCCTAGTGGTGGCTGCAGGTAGCAGAATGTTATCATGTAACTCTATGGGAGCTGTATATATCTGTATGTAGTGTGCTCCCCCTAGTGGTGGCTGCAGGTAGCAGAATGTTATCATGTAACTCTATGGGAGCTGTATACATCTGTATGTAGTGAGCTCCCCCTAGTGGTGACATCAGATTATTATGTAGCTCTATGGGAGCTGTATATATCTGTATGTAGAGCGCTCCCTCTAGAGGTGGCTGCAGGTAGCAGAATGTTATTATGTAACTATCAGTGCTGCAACCGCTAGAGTAGGGACCCACTTTTAGAGGTCTCCGCGAAATGGCAAGTGGGCTTGCATACAATTTGATCAAAATGTTACAAAGAACCTCTCGTTCATATTTAAATATTTTGCCTAGCCGCATTGATCATAGTATACAGTGGATGTGTGGTCCATGTCTTTTCTCTCCCCTTTGATAACTCTATCAGAGCTAAATATATCTGCATGTAGTGAGCTCCCTCTAGTGGTGGCTGCAGGAAGTGATTTAAAGAGTCTCTGTCACCCCATTATAAGTGCCCCGTCTCCTTTATAATGTGATCGGCGCTGTGATGTAGGTGACAGTAATGCTTTTTATTTAGAAAAACGATCTATTTTTACCACTTTATGAGCGATTTTTAGATTTATGGTAATGAGTTGCTTAATGCCCAACTGGGCGTGTTTTTACTTTAGACCAAGTGGGCGTTGTACAGAGGAGTGTATGACGCTGACCAATCAGTGACCAATCAGCGTCATACACTTCTCTCCATTCATTTACACTGCACTAGCGATATCGTTATATCACTATGTGCAGCCACATACACACACTATAACATTACTGACGTGTCCTGATAATGAATATACATTACCTCCAGGCAGGACGTCACGTGTATTCAGAATCCTGACACTTCTGAATCTTTTCTGTGAGATTTAAAGCAAGGTAAGTGTAATCTCGTTTGAAATGACAGGTTACATCGTAATCTCGCGAGATTATGCTTGCCTTGCTGTAAATCTCACAGAGACGTTACAGACGTGTCAGGATTCTGAATACACATCACGTCCTGGCTGGAGGTAATGTCTATTCATTATCAGGACACTACAGTAATGTTATAGTGTGTGTATGAGGCTGCACATAGTGATATATCTATATCACTATGTGCTGTATAAATGAATGGAGAGAAGTGCATGATGCTGATTGGTCGCTGATTGGTCACTGATTGGTCAGCGTCATACACTCCTCTGTACAACGCCCACTTGGTCTAAAGTAAAACACGCCCACTTGGGCATTAAGAAACTCATTACCATAAATCTAAAAATCGCTCATAAAGTGGTTTAAAATAGATCGTTTTTCTAAATAAAAAGCATTACTGTCACCTACATCACAGCGCCGATCTCCTTATATAGAAGACAGGGCACTTATAATGTGGTGACAGAGCCGCTTTAAATTCATATGGACTTTAAAAATCATCTACATTTGAAGATTACAATCGGGTACAGGAGAAGCTTAAAACAAATATTGAAAAGCTGAAAGCTTCGCTCTTACAGAGTAAATTGAACACGTTTGAAAGAAACTCGCGATTACCAACATAATAGAGTGTATACAGTGGAGGAAATAAGTATTTGATCCCTTGCTGATTTTGTAAGTTTGCCCGCTGTCAAAGACATGAACAGTCTAGAATTTTTAGGCTAGGTTAATTTTACCAGTGAGAGATAGATTATATAAAAAAAAAAACAGAAAATCACATTGTCAAAATGATATCTATTTATTTGCATTGTGCACAGAGAAATAAGTATGTGACCCCCTACCAACCATTAAGAGTTCAGCCTCCTCCAGACCAGTTACTGCTCCAAATCAACTTGGTGCCTGCATTATAGACAGCTCTTACATGGTCACCTGTATAAGAGACTCCTGTCCACAGACTCAATGATCAGTCTGACTCTAACCTCTACAACATGGGCAAGACCAAAGAGCTTTCTAAGGATGTCAGGGACAAGATCATAGACCTGCACAAGGCTGGAATGGGCTACAAAACCATAAGTAAGACGCTGGGTGAGAAGGAGACAACTGTTGGTGCAATAGTAAGAAAATGGAAGACATACAAAATGACTGTCAATCCACATCGATCTGGGGCTCCATGCAAAATCTCACCTCGTGGGGTATCCTTGATCCTGAGGAAGGTGAGAGCTCAGCCGAAAACTACACGGGGGGAACTTGTTAATGATCTCAAGGCAGCTGGGACCACAGTCACCAAGAAAACAATTGGTAACACATTACGCCGTAATGGATTAAAATCCTGCAGTGCCCGCAAGGTCCCCCTGCTCAAGAAGGCACATGTACAGGCCCATCTGAAGTTTGCAAATGAACATCTGGATGATTCTGAGAGTGATTGGGAGAAGGTGCTGTGGTCAGATGAGACTAAAATTGAGCTCTTTGGCATTAACTCAACTCGCCGTGTTTGGAGGAAGAGAAATGCTGCCTATGACCCAAAGAACACCGTCCCCACTGTCAAGCATGGAGGTGGAAACATTATGTTTTGGGGGTGTTTCTCTGCTAAGGGCACAGGACTACTTCACCGCATCAATGGGAGAATGGATGGAGCCATGTACCGTCAAATCCTGAGTGACAACCTCCTTCCCTCCACCAGGACATTAAAAATGGCTCGTGGCTGGGTCTTCCAGCACGACAATGACCCGAAACATACAGCCAAGGCAACAAAGGAGTGGCTCAAAAAGAAGCACATTGAGGTCATGGAGTGGCCTAGCCAGTCTCCAGACCTTAATCCCATTGAAACTTATGGAGGGAGCTGAAGATGCGAGTTGCCAAGCGACAGCCTCGAAATCTTAATGATTTACAGATGATCTGCAAAGAGGAGTGGGCCAAAATTCCATCTAACATGTGTGCAAACCTCATCATCAACTACAAAAAACGTCTGACTGCTGTGCTTGCCAACAAGGGTTTTGCCACCAAGTATTAAGTCTTGTTTGCCAAAGGGATCAAATACTTATTTCTCTGTGCACAATGCAAATAAATATATATAATTTTGACAATGTGATTTTCTTTTTTTTTTATATATAATCTATCTCTCACTGGTACAATTAACCTAGCCTAAAAATTCTAGACTGTTCATGACTTTGACAGTGGGCAAACTTACAAAATCAGCAAGGGATCAAATAATTATTTCCTTCACTGTACATGGGCCGATGAACGCAGGACTATACGGGAAAACAAATGCAGGATCGGCAACGCGGATACAAGTACAGATGTAACCTCTACGGACACAGATACTGCGGGTCCCCTGATCTTGTAAGCAATCAGTTTAATTCTTTCCAGCAAATTGTTGTCAGTGAGGTGATGGAGAAATGGGAGAATTGTAATAAAATCGCCAAATATAATTTTTCCCGACAACAAGCGTTAAATCGATAGAAACGGGACAATCCCATTATAATAAAGGGAGGCGACAAAGGCGGCGCGGCGGCGATCACGGATAAAAGGAAATCTGGTCAGGAAGCAGAAAACCAACTCACCGATGACAAGGTGTCCGAAGGTTTAAATGGGGATCCAACGCGGATGTTTAACCTTTTCCCGCAGCAACCATTTTTCGGATTTTCGGCTTATTTTTTGCGGGGCGAGCTGTAGTTTCTAATTTTTTTACCATTTTGGGCTACATGAGAATTTTTGATCACTTTTTATTCCATTTTTTTGTGGGAGATGAAGTGACCAAATAACAGCGATTCTGGGGTTTTATTATTATTTTTTTTTGGGCGTTCACCATGCGAGATAAATAACGTTATATTGTAATAGTTCAGACTTTTACAGATGCGACGATGCCAGTTACGTTAATTTTATTTTAAAAAAAAATTACATTGTGCTCGGGAGGAAAATGGGAAAATGTTTTTTTTTTTTGTTTTTGTTTTTTTAACTACGCATGTTCCAAGATGGCGCCCAACCGGAAGTTCGGCCAAATGGAACGCACATGGCCGGAAAATCATTCCCGCGCATGTGCAAAAGATACGTTCCATGCGTGCTGGGCATGCGCGGACTATGAAGATCATACATATTTTTATTTGGAAAGTGTAAAACATCCAGTAGGAAAGAGCCAAGGCCGGTATTGAAATAGATGAACGCTACAGAGATACCGCGAATACAAAGACACGACAGCTCCACCGCTATATGGAGGTCTGAATCATATGTCAAATACAGAATTTCACACAGCGATCGATCCGTGATCACCATCCACTATTATTCGCTTTTCACATATTTGGTAGTGACCTCATCACAACTTGCATTTATTAACAAAATTATTGACACAAATTTGTGTGAATTTTTACAAGTTTAATTTCCTGTCACTCCGGTGTTAAATCTTCTGCCAAAGATTCATAAAGACCCTGTTAGACCTCCAGGGCGTCCTATTGCATCAGGGAGTGACTCGTTATTTGTCCCTGTTTATAGACAAAATCTTGAGGCAATTTGCCATTGGTGCGGACTCTCGCATCACGGACACCTCAGACTTCCTGGTCAGGATCCAGGACCTTGTGATACCCGACCAGTCGGTCCCGGTCACCCTTGATGTAGGGAGTCTTTACACTTCCATCGATCATCAGCAGGACATTGATACTTCACTCTTCTATTTGGAGAGATAGTGGCATTTCTGATGATAAAATTGAATTCGTCAGATCACTCCTTGAATTCATCCTTATGAAAAACAATTTTTTGGTAGGAGATACACTCTATTTACAGAAGAGAGGGACGGCAATGGGGTCCAATATGGCCCCCCCATTCGCAAATATTCTCATGCGGCGGATTGAGGAGGACCTCGTCTATGTATCCCACCACTTTAGTCATGTCATGCGGTGGTGACGGTACATTGACGACGTCTTTCTCATCTGGACCGGTTCAATATGTCAACTACAGGAATTTCAGGGTGAAGAGGGTAGTTAGTCAAGAGGACAAGCTTTCCTCTCGACTTGACCCAATGTGCACAGAATTTATTAAGAGGGGTTATCCCAAAAATATCTTGGAGACGAATGGAAGGAAGGTGCAGATGTTGGATAGACAAGGTCCTGCTACATGGGAATTTAAATAAGATTTAAAAAGACACGTTTACCCTTTGTTTCAACTTTCTCAGGAATCAGTTCACAAATCAGTGAGATTTTGGAGGAAGGATTGGAAGGTATTAGGTAGGGCGTTCCCTAAAATTGTTGAATTTCAAGAAAAGCCTAGGATGGCAAACAGAAGGGGTAAAACTATTAAAAATAGTGTGGTGAAGGCGGACATTGGATCTAATTGCAAAAAACAAACTTTTCTGGCTCCCCCGAAACAAAGTTGCTACCCATGTATAGGTTGCAATATTTGCAACAATATGATCAAAGGGAGAACCTTTAATCATCCCCAAACAGGTGGAGTAATGAACATCAGAGGTTTCTTTACGTGTCACATCTTTTGTCATTTATTTACTAAGCGGTCCGTGTGGTCGCCATTATGTGGGCGAGACGACAACAGAGGTGACCCCGAGGATGAGAAATCATAGATCCAATATAAATACAAGGAGACGGGATTTACCGGGGTGAAGACACCTTTGTGGAGAATAAACATGGGGCTTAACAACTAAAAGTTAGAATCATTGATTCTGTTCCCCCAATGAGACGCGGCGGCGGCGACAGAGAACCGGCCCCGAAAAGAAAGGAGTTGGAGCGGATCTTTAGATTAGAGACTAGGACTCCCAAGGGACTAAATGTGGACTATCCATATGGTCCACACATCTAAAATAACAGTGGGGGGGGGGGGAGTGATTTGCCTTGGTCCTTGGGGGCTGTGGTGGTGGTTTTATTCGAAGGTGTAATTTACATGTAGGATTTTGGATCTTATTTGGACCCGACTCCTACATCTTTTATCTATATTGTATTCCTTTGAGATGCTGTATATCGATTCTCTTCTTTTTTGTATTTTTTAGATACATTGTTGTTGTTGTTGTTGTTGTAATGTGTCAAAGAAAAATATATTTTTCAGGCCCTTTAACAAGATTATATGATACGGAAATGTAATAAACAGCGGGTTTGAGCCGTGTAATCCAGTTCTTGCTCTTTTTTATACCAGGATTCATAGGAGCCGTCCGCTAGATTCCCCGTCCCTTCATCCGATCAATTGTCTAGATCGATATTCGTTTTTCATTCACTAAAATGATGGTTACGGATGTCTCAAAAATCCCAAGTTGCGATGAGGTCACTACCAAATATGTGCAAAGCGAATAATAGTGGATGGTGATCACGGATCGATCGCTGTGTTAAATTCTGTATATGACATACGATTCAGACCTCCATATAGCGGTGGAGCTGTCGTGTCTTTGTATTCGCGGTATCTCTGTAGCGTTCATCTATTTCAATACCGGCCTTGGCTCTTTCCTGCTGGATGTTTTACACTTTCCAAATAAAAATATGGATGATCTTGGTAGTCCGCGCATGCCCAGCACGCTTGGAACGCATCTTTTGCGCATGCGCGGGAATGATTTTCCGGCCATGTGCGTTCCATTTGGCCGAACTTCCGGTTGGAACATGTGTAGTGGATGGACGCGAACGCTGTGCTCTGAACACACGTGAGACCAGGAACTGGAAACGAGCACATGGCCTAATCTATGGTATGTTGGAGTGCGGTGTCCATTTGCTTTCGGACTGTATTATATATATATATTAAAAAAAACTTTTTCCACTAGTCCCTCTAGGGGACTTGAACCAGCGACTGTTGGATCGCTTGCATGACATACTGCAATAATAATGTGTTGCAGTATATCGCTATACTGACCGTCTCCTATGAAGCACTACTGGGCATCATAGGAGTACAAAGATGGCAGTCCTGGGGGCATTCGTCAGGTAACCAGGCTTTGCCGTGCCTACCATCAGCACCCCGCAATCGCTTCACGGGAGGCGGGGCGATGCAATGTTACGGGGGGCCGCCCCTTGTTTATGACCACTTAGATTCCGTGGTCACTTTTGACCGCGGCATCTAAGGAGTTAAACGAGTGGGATCCCTCTCGTTACAATGAAGTGGTGGCTGCAAGATACAGCAAACATGCTCCCGCTCCGTCCTCCCCCATCCGACCTGCGCCGTATATACAGGATAATCGATGTGGTAGAAAAAGAAAAATATATATATTATACTTACCCAGAACTCTCTGCTTCTCTGTCCAGGCCGGCCTCCAGGGATGACGTTTCATCCCATGTGACTGCTTCAGCCAATCACAGGCTGCAACGGTCACATGGGATGAAACGTCATCCCCGGGCTGCAGGACGTCTGAGGGACACGTCGCCATGGCTACGGGTAAGTATAGCATTTTTTTACCTTCTGTTTTCCGCTTCGGACGTTGGGCCAAAAAACTGCAACACAATTTGGTGCGGTTTTTTGTCCGGAATTCCCACGGGCTCCAGGGCGGATACGCGGTGTGAACATACCCCGACTGCCGGGTGGTAATACGGAAGAGATAAATCATATTGAATGGCCGCCACGAGTTGATACAATTCACACTTGAAGTGAATGGAGACGTTTTACATTATTTGGATGTGGAGATAATAAATGAGAAGAAGTAACAAGTTATTCTCCAAAGCCACAGATAGAAATCACTCCCTGAGAAGCCATCGGCCTCATTCTCCCCAAACGCGGAGAGGAATCCCCCGGGGACTCAAATAGGGAAGATTTCACTAATATGGAAAAAATTGGTAGAGAAATTTGAGGATCGAGGTTCCCCAGGGAGGAGGTAAAGAGGAGCGGTCGGGAGGGAGGGAGGGAATATATTCCCAGAGACCGAAGAAATCGAAGGATAATAAATCCACGTTTGTTTCCAGTTACGACGGCCATTCAGATAGAATAGAAAGCGTTGTATATAAATACGGGGAGACGGGACCCGAAATACAGAACTAGGTCCCGGGAACGTCCACAATTTGTATATGGAAAAGGAAAAGAAACGGCCATTCAATTAGTACGGGCTGATCGGGAACCAAAGAAAGTTTTCCAACAGACCATTCTGAAGACCCCGAAAAATGGCACCTTCCCATTGTTAAAAATATTAAACAACATTCATGTCAAATAAATTCAAAAATATTCATGTTAAAAATTTATAAAAATATTCAAAAACCTTCATGTCAAAAATGTCCGCCAAGTATAAAAGGAGGAGGTTTTTGTCATCCAATGAAAGGCAATCATATTTCGATAAAAGGATATTTTGTTACGTGATTCTAAGAGCGTTGTGTACATGTCGGGATGTGGGACGGTTTACATCGGGAAGACAATGCGGCTCCTTAAGTTGTGTCTTAATGAACATCGATCAGAAATGAGAACAATGAGAAATGACACGAAGGACGGGTCGGAAGATGTAGACGGGAACGACAGAAAACGTTTGGGGGAACGACGGAGCTGGACGTTACCAACAAACGGGCCGCAGGGTCTTGGATCGCAGGTGGTTTATATTGGAAGAAGTGCAAATAAAAACCTGATCGCTCCACAGGGAGGTCTCCTGGATTTTAGATTCTTTGAGGCCGAAAGTGAAAGTTGTGGTTTCAGCGTTTCTGTGGGTTCCGGAGTCCGGGCGCTCCTCAGAACAGAATGAGATATTAATAATAAAATATAATATTTACCATAAAAGTGATAAAAAACACGAGATAAACCGTCAACACGACGATTCTCGGACCGCTCTACAGGCGATGATCTTACACTTTGTATCACGAGGGGGTTTGTAATAAGACTTGATTGTATTATGGTCTATACCGATGGATATAAAAAAAAGGGGGCGGTCCCCCGAAACGGCGCCCTCAACGTGAATGAACGTCTGTCATTCTCCAGCAACGTCTCCTCATTGAATATGGACTCAAATCCGAAATCTTCCGCCACTGCTGGGACTTCTATATTTATGGTCTTATATTTATTGCATCTTTCTACGGTCAAGCTTTGTACTGGATTGATAAAAGAAAAAGTATTCTACATACAAACAGATCGTGATTGGTAATGAGGGAGGGGAGAACTGAACTGCACCCATCGTTACAACAGTGGTACCTAGAAAATATGAAAATAGTAGTGGTGACTGCAGGCAGCAGAATGTGATCATGTAACTCTATGGGAGCTGTATATATCTGTATGTAGTGAGCTCCCCCTAGTGGTGGCTGCAGGCAGCAGAATGTTATCATGTAACTCTATGGGAGCTGTATATATCTGTATGTAGTGAGCGCTCCCTAGTGGTGACTGCAGGCAGCAGAATGTGATCATGTAACTCTGGGAGCTGTATATATCTGTATGTAGAGAGCTCCCCTAGTGGTGGCTGCAGGCAGCAGAATGTTATCATGTAACTCTATGGGAGCTGTATATATCTGTATGTAGTGAGCTCCCCCTAGTGGTGACTGCAGGCAGCAGAATGTTATCATGTAACTCTATGGGAGATATATATATATCTGTATGTAGTGAGCTCCACCTAGTGGTGACTGGAGGCAGCAGAATGTTATCATGTAACTCTATGGGAGCTGTATATATCTGTATGTAGTGATCTCCCCCTAGTGGTGGCTGCAGGCAGCAGAATGTTATCATGTAACTCTATGGGAGCTGTATATATCTGTATGTAGTAAGCTCCCCCTAGTGGTGACTGCAGGCAGCAGAATGTTATCATGTAACTCTATGGGAGCTGTATAGATCTGTATGTAGTGAGCACCCCCTAGTGGTGACTGCAGGCAGCAGAATGTTATCATGTAACTCTATGGGAGCTGTATATATCTGTATGTAGTGAGCTCCCCCCTAGTGGTGACTGCAGGCAGCAGAATGTTATCATGTAACTCTATGGGAGCTGTATATATCTGTATGTAGTGAGCTCCCCCTAGTGGTGACTGCAGGCAGCAGAATGTTATCATGTAACTCTATGGGAGCTGTATATATCTGTATGTACTGAGCTCCCTCTAGTGGTGGCTGCAGGCAGCAGTATGTTATCATGTAACTCTATGGGAGCTGTATATATCTGTATGTAGTGAGCTCCTCCTAGTGGTGACTGCAGGCAGCAGAATGTTATCATGTAACTCTATGGGAGCTGTATATATCTGTATGTACTGAGCTCCCTCTAGTGGTGGCTGCAGGCAGCAGAATGTTATCATGTAACTCTATGGGAGCTGTATATATCTGTATGTACTGAGCTCCCTCTAGTGGTGGCTGCAGGCAGCAGAATGTTATCATGTAACTCTATGGGAGCTGTATATATCTGTGTGTAGTGAGCGCCCCCTAGTGGTGACTGCAGGCAGCAGAATGTTATCATGTAACTCTATGGGAGCTGTATATATCTGTATGTAGTGAGCTCCCCCTAGTGGTGGTTGCAGGCAGCAGAATGTTATCATGTAACTCTATGGGAGCTGTATATATCTGTATGTAGTGAGCTTCCCCTAGTGGTGGCTGCAGGCAGCAGAATGTTATCATGTAACTCTATGGGAGCTGTATATATCTGTATGTAGTGAGCTCCCCCTAGTGGTGACTGCAGGCAGCAGAATGTTATCATGTAACTCTATGGGAGATATATATATCTGTATGTAGTGAGCTCCACCTAGTGGTGACTGGAGGCAGCAGAATGTTATCATGTAACTCTATGGGAGCTGTATATATCTGTATGTAGTGATCTCCCCCTAGTGGTGGCTGCAGGCAGCAGAATGTTATCATGTAACTCTATGGGAGCTGTATATATCTGTATGTAGTAAGCTCCCCCTAGTGGTGACTGCAGGCAGCAGAATGTTATCATGTAACTCTATGGGAGCTGTATAGATCTGTATGTAGTGAGCACCCCCTAGTGGTGACTGCAGGCAGCAGAATGTTATCATGTAACTCTATGGGAGCTGTATATATCTGTATGTAGTGAGCTCCCCCCTAGTGGTGACTGCAGGCAGCAGAATGTTATCATGTAACTCTATGGGAGCTGTATATATCTGTATGTAGTGAGCTCCCCCTAGTGGTGACTGCAGGCAGCAGAATGTTATCATGTAACTCTATGGGAGCTGTATATATCTGTATGTACTGAGCTCCCTCTAGTGGTGGCTGCAGGCAGCAGTATGTTATCATGTAACTCTATGGGAGCTGTATATATCTGTATGTAGTGAGCTCCTCCTAGTGGTGACTGCAGGCAGCAGAATGTTATCATGTAACTCTATGGGAGCTGTATATATCTGTATGTACTGAGCTCCCTCTAGTGGTGGCTGCAGGCAGCAGAATGTTATCATGTAACTCTATGGGAGCTGTATATATCTGTATGTACTGAGCTCCCTCTAGTGGTGGCTGCAGGCAGCAGAATGTTATCATGTAACTCTATGGGAGCTGTATATATCTGTGTGTAGTGAGCGCCCCCTAGTGGTGACTGCAGGCAGCAGAATGTTATCATGTAACTCTATGGGAGCTGTATATATCTGTATGTAGTGAGCTCCCCCTAGTGGTGGTTGCAGGCAGCAGAATGTTATCATGTAACTCTATGGGAGCTGTATATATCTGTATGTAGTGAGCTCCCTCTAGTGGTGACTGCAGGTAGCAGAATGTTATCATGTAACTCTATGGGATCTGTATACATCTGTATGTAGTGAGCTCCCCCTAGTGGTGGCTGCAGGCAGCAGAATGTTATCATGTAACTCTATGGGAGCTGTATATATCTGCATGTAGTGAGCTCCCCCTAGTGGTGACTGCAGGCAGCAGAATGTTATCATGTAACTCTATGGGAGCTGTATATATCTGTATGTAGTGAGCTCCCTCTAGTGGTGGCTGCAGGCAGCAGAATGTTATCATGTAACTCTATAGGAGTTGTATATATCTGTATGTAATGAGCTCCCCCTAGTGGTGGCTGCAGGCAGCAGAATGTTATCATGTAACTCTATGGGATCTGTATACATCTGTATGTAGTGAGCTCCCCCTAGTGGTGGCTGCAGGCAGCAGAATGTTATCATGTAACTCTATGGGATCTGTATACATCTGTATGTAGTGAGTTCCCCCTAGTGGTGGCTGCAGGCAGCAGAATGTTATCATGTAACTCTATGGGAGCTGTATATATCTGTATGTAGTGAGCTCCCCCTAGTGGTGTCTGCAGGCAGCAGAATGTTATCATGTAACTCTATGGGAGCTGTATATATCTGTATGTAATGAGCTCCCCCTAGTGGTGACTGGAGGCAGCAGAATGTTATCATGTAACTCTATAGGAGCTGTATATATCTGTATGCAGTGAGCTCCCCCTAGTGGTGACTGCAGGCAAATTCCATAATTGTAAAACCACAAAAAAGGCCACACTTACTAAGTGGGTGGGTGAAAATCCGTTTTCACCCCCCCCCCCCCCCCACACACACACTTAGTAAGTATGGCCTTGTTTGTGGTTTTGTTGTTATCTATGTCCCATTTTTTTCTGCTGTTGTTTTTAAATTAGGAACGAAAAGTTCTAGTTAGGGACTCGCAGGGCACTGGGGATCCTTGACGTTGGGTCGCGAGCTTTGCGTATTTTGGTCAAAATAACAACGAATACCCCATGTTATATGGATATTTTTACTATATATACTTTTTTCAGGACGCGGCCGGGTCTTATATGCTGGGAGGGCATGATGCGCTGGCGTTTGGTTTGGCATGCAGAGCAGCCCGCCTTAGCGAACAGTTACAAATAGGCTGCGATACGGCAAGATATGCTATGCCTGACGACCAGCACATTATCCCCCCATGTATTACACAGTGCTGACACCCCATGTACTAGTCACAGCACTGACCCCCCATGTACTAGTCACAGCACTGACCCCCCATGTACTAGTCACAGCGCTGACCCCCCATGTACTAGTCACAGTGCTGACACCCCATGTACTAGTCACAGTGCTGACACCCCATGTACTAGTCACAGCGCTGACCCCCCATGTACTAGTCACAGCACTGACCCCCCATGTACTAGTCACAGCACTGACCCCCCATGTACTAGTCACAGCGCTGACCCCCCATGTACTAGTCACAGTGCTGACACCCCATGTACTAGTCACAGTGCTGACACCCCATGTACTAGTCACAGCACTGACCCCCCATGTACTAGTCACAGCACTGACCCCCCATGTACTAGTCACAGCACTGACCCCCCATGTACTAGTCACAGCGCTGACCCCCCATGTACTAGTCACAGTGCTGACACCCCATGTACTAGTCACAGTGCTGACACCCCATGTACTAGTCACAGCACTGACCCCCCATGTACTAGTCACAGCACTGACCCCCCATGTACTAGTCACAGCGCTGACCCCCCATGTACTAGTCACAGTGCTGACACCCCATGTACTAGTCACAGTGCTGACACCCCATGTACTAGTCACAGTGCTGACACCCCATGTACTAGTCACAGCACTGACCCCCCATGTACTAGTCACAGCACTGACCCCCCATGTACTAGTCACAGCGCTGACCCCCATTCATCACTCTTATTTATTATTACATTATCACAGTTCTGACACTTCCATACATACACATTCACACCCCAGCACTACACTAACAGACACTCATTTATCGCACACTTGTGAGCACTTAGTTGGCCACGCCCCTCAAGAATAGTGGGAGGGGCTATCACTATTTAATGCACTCTCCTTCTGAAGCAGTTTTTTACCTGTCTGCATCCTGTGGGGAACGGGTTTTCCCCCACCCACTTAGTAAGTATGCCCTTTTTTGTGGTTTTGAAGTTATCCATGTCCCATTTTTTTCTGCGATTTCCCTGCACATTGACCTCATACCACCCGGCCCACATTACATGGTATATGCCATTACAGAGCCCGTGGTGGTGGTCACCCAGCTTTCCACGCACCCTGCATGACATTTAAATCTGCACTCTGATATCGCAGCTTTCTCTCCTGTGCATGTGTCAGTCTTCACTGTACTTTTGGCATTCCGTTTATGAATGGCCGATGGCAAGCATTCCATCAAACTCTATAGACTAGATCCTCCTCTTCAGTGCCTGGACTAGATACAATTGTAACAAACCCTCAGCTGTAAGTGAATTCAATCTCTGGATGGAAGTATAAATGACATTATGGGGCCAGGCTATTGACGGACACCTCTTAAAGGGGAAGAACACGTTGTTTATACATTAGCCACTAGAGGGCGTCCTGAGCACAGAAATTTAACCCCTTCTTCACCTGAAAGTAGTGCTCAGAGCCTCTAAAAAGAAAATGAACATGATGACTACTCCTGCACAGGCCTCTGGGATGTCACTCAGCTTTCCCAGAGCTCTGAATGGCATATTTTTTGCACTTCATACATTATTGTGCATCACATACCTGCTGGGGGGTGCGGGGGCCTTTGTTGGTCTGGCTGGCAGGGGCGGGGGGCTTCTACAGAGGCTCTTGTTCTCCAACTTGTGCCGTTTTTGTGGAAGGGGTGGAGCCCCCACCATTGGGACCTCCTCTTTGCTCCCATCGCTCTCTATGAATGCGGATTCATCGTAGGTGAGAGAGGAGGATAGAGAGAGGAGATTGGGGGTGACCGGGCTGCGGGGGGGTTCCTCGGCTGTAGCGGTTTCTAGGACTGGGACCGGAGATACGGATTTGGGCAGACCTGTGGAGAAGGTGAGGGGGGAGCAGCGGCGACCACTTCTTGGGGGGATGGGAGGAGGAGAGGTAACTCTCCGGGAGGGCTCAGAATTGGGGATGGGGTCGGGACAAGACGTCTGCTGTTCGGACACGGACTTGGGTAGAATGTTGCGCTTCTTCGGGACGGGCCTGAACGCCGCGCTCTCCAGAGATTGATCCTGAGACATGGACTTCTGCATGGACGCCAGGATTCGCTTACGATGTCCCGGGAGGTGGATCCCGATGCTGGTTAAAAACTCATCGCTGAGGTTGCGCACGTCCGATACGGTGCGAATGTCGTGTTTCTCGAAGAGGTCGCTGTACTGGTCCAGTTTAATAGTCTGGAGCCAATCAGATACAAGCAGAGAGGACAGCTCCGACATGGCGGACGATCGTCACTTCATCGCTGCTCTTCCCGGACACCTGGAATATAACGCAGAGGGTCAGACCACAAAATAACCACACAGGGGGCGCTACATGGCGCCAAAATCAAAGGCGCGGATAAAATGCACAGGATCAAAATGTCAAGGAGAAATAGCGGAAGTGTCAGTCAACGCAAATAGTGTAAAATATCACTACAATGGCCGACTGCTTTACTGCACAACTGTATACAGCCCCTCCCCCTGCAGCTCCTCTACTACGGTGTCCCTATGACAACTCCTCCACTACTGTGTCCCCATAACTCCTCCTACCTGCAGCGCCTCTACTATTGCGTCCCTATGACAACTCCTCCACTACTGTGTCCCCATGATAATTCCTCCTACCTGCAGCTCCTCTACTACTGTGTCGCCATGACAATTCCTCCTACCTGCAACTCCTCTACTACTGTGTCGCCATGACAATTCCTCCTACCTACAACTCCTCTACTACTGTGTCCCCATGACAACTCCTCTACTACTGTGTCCCCATGACAACTCCTCCACTACGGTGTCCCCATGACAACTCCTCCACTACTGTGTCCCCATGACAACTCCTCCACTACTGTGTCCCCATGACAACTCCTCCACTACTGTGTCCCCATGACAACTCCTCCACTACTGTGTCCCCATGACAACTCCTTCTGCCTGTGCTCCGGCATTCTAAAGCTTGGTAATGGTGACTGTGTGGATGCATCAAAGTTCAAACATACGCATACATGGTGATTTGGATCCACACAAAGTTCCTTTGACAAGCCTGAACTCTCAAATCACAGGACAGGAAGTGTTGTCATGTGGACGCAGGAATTGCAGACATCAGGGCTGTTTTAATAACACTCCGGGTATTTCTTCTTTAACTAACAAGATAGAGAGAGGAGAGATGAAGGGTGAGGTGATAATCTCTAAATAATCGTGTTATAATCAGTCACGCTATAACGGACATTTACTTCCTCACGTAGCCCCAGCGCGATACACAGCCGCCTCCGGGGCGCTGACAAACCTCTGAATGAGGCTCCTGGGGCCTCAAACCTCAGGACAATGATCTGACTCATACATTAAACATGCACTGATACACTGTAACAAACTGGATAGGTGCGGGATTTGTGCTGCTGGAGGGTTTAGCTTAAATAGGATTGTTTAGATTGGATATAATTGTAACAAACCCTCAGCTGTGAAAAGTATTAGGTCAAAAATTAGATCAGAATGTTTCCATTCACTGACAGCAAAATTATCAACGTTAAATCCTCCAAGATAAAAAGGTTTTTGAAACGATCAGATGAATCAGCACATAAACAGTATAAGCGGGCGCAATAAACAGATTACCCAGGATGCACTGCACCTAAAGCTCCAGGGTCACCAGGATAATCCCAAGGAGCCAATGTTCAAAATATAATAATTATAGAGGAAGAAAAAGACACGACACCTCCTGCGACGGTCTAAAAGGGATGTATAAAGATTCTAATCAACAACTCAAAACATCCAAACACGGGAAGAGGAATGTGAGAAAACCGGCGCCGATCTACGAAACAGCGAAACGTCAGCGCTCAGAATCACAATTATAAGTAACAATAATCAGATGTTTATTCACAATCTACACATCCTGTCCCATCTACTAACAAGAGAACAGCAAATCTATAGGTGAAACAGCAACGATAACATATAGTCACAATAAGAGAATCCATCAGAAATATCTCACGAATCGTCTAATCACAGCCCATGTAAACACCGGGGAAAGATGGCAAACTTGTATATAGGGGCAGTATTATAGTAGTTATATTCTTGTATATAGAAGCAGTATTATAGTAGTTATATTCTTGTATATAGGAGGCAGTATTATAGTAGTTATATTCTTGTATATAGGGGGCAGTATTATAGTAGTTATATTCTTGTATATAGGGGGCAGTATTATAGTAGTGATATTCTTGTATACAGGAGCAGTATTATAGTAGTTATATTCTTGTATATAGGAGCAGTATTATAGTAGTTATATTATTGTATATAGGGGCAGTATTATAGTAGTTATGTTCTTGTATATAGGGGTAGTATTATAGTAGTTATATTCTTGTATATAGGAGCAGTATTATAGTAGTTATATTCTTGTATATAGGAGCAGTATTATAGTAGTTATATTCTTGTATATAGGGGCAGTATTATAGTAGTTATATTCTTGTATATAGGAGCAGTATTATAGTAGTTATATTCTTGTATATAGGAGCAGTATTATAGTGGTTATATTCTTGTATATAGGGGGCAGTATTATAGTAGTTATATTCTTGTATATAGGAGCAGTATTATAGTGGTTATATTCTTGTATATAGGGGGCAGTATTATAGTAGTTATATTCTTGTATATAGGGGCAGTATTATAGTAGTTATATTCTTGTATATAGGGGGCAGTATTATAGTAGTTATATTCTTGTATATAGGAGCAGTATTATAGTAGTTATATTCTTGTATATAGGGGCAGTATTATAGTAGTTATATTCTTGTATATAGGAGCAGTATTATAGTAGTTATATTCTTGTATATAGGGGCAGTATTATAGTAGTTATATTCTTGTATATAGGGGCAGTATTATAGTAGTTATATTCTTGTATATAGGGGCAGTATTATAGTAGTTATATTCCTGTATATAGGGAGCAGTATTATAGTAGTTATATTCTTGTATATAGGGGCAGTATTATAGTAGTTATATTCTTGTATATAGGAGCAGTATTATAGTAGTTATATTCTTGTATATAGGAGCAGTATTATAGTAGTTATATTCTTGTATATAGGGGCAGTATTATAGTAGTTATATTCTTGTATATAGGGGCAGTATTATAGTAGTTATATTCTTGTATATAGGAGCAGTATTATAGTAGTTATATTTTTGTATATAGGAGCAGTATTATAGTTGTTATATTCTTGTATATAGGGGGCAGTATTATAGTAGTTATATTCTTGTATATAGGGGCAGTATTATAGTAGTTATATTCTTGTATATAGGGAGCAGTATTATAGTAGTTATATTCTTGTATATAGGGGGCAGTATTATAGTAGTTATATTCTTGTATATAGGGGCAGTATTATAATAGTTATATTCTTGTATATAGGAGCAGTATTATAGTAGTTATATTCTAGTATATAGGGAGCAGTATTATAGTAGTTATATACTTGTATAAAGGAGCAGTATTATAGTAGTTATATTCTTGTATATAGGGGCAGTATTATAGTAGTTATATTCTTGTATATAGGGGGCAGTATTATAGTAGTTATATTCTTGTATATAGGGGGCAGTATTATAGTAGTTATATACTTGTATATAGGGGCAGTATTATAGTAGTTATATTCTTGTATATAGGAGGCAGTATTATAGTAGTTATATTCTTGTATATAGGGGCAGTATTATAGTAGTTATATTCTTGTATATAGGGGGCAGTATTATAGTAGTTATATTCTTGTATATAGGGGGCAGTATTATAGTAGTTATATTCTTGTATATAGGAGGCAGTATTATAGTAGTTATATTCTTGTATATAGGGGCAGTATTATAGTAGTTATATTCTTGTATATAGGAGGCAGTATTATAGTAGTTATATTCTTGTATATAGGGGCAGTATTATAGTAGTTATATTCTTGTATATGGGTGACAGTATTATAGTAGTTATATTCTTGTATATAGGGGCAGTATTATAGTAGTTATATTCTTGTATATAGGGGGCAGTATTATAGTAGTTATATTCTTGTATATAGGAGGCAGTATTATAGTAGTTATATTCTTGTATATAGGAGGCAGTATTATAGTAGTTATATTCTTGTATATAGGAGCAGTATTATAGTAGTTATGTTCTTGTATATAGGAGGTAGTATTATAGTAGTTATATTCTTGTATATAGGGGCAGTATTATAGTAGGTATATTCTTGTATATAGGGGCAGTATTATAGTAGTTATATTCTTGTATATAGGGGGCAGTATTATAGTAGTTATATTCTTGTATATGGGTGACAGTATTATAGTAGTTATATTCTTGTATATAGGGGCAGTATTATAGTAGTTATATTCTTGTATATAGGGAGCAGTATTATAGTAGTTATATTCTTGTATATAGGGGCAGTATTATAGTAGTTATATTCTTGTATATAGGGAGCAGTATTATAGTAGTTATATTCTTGTATATAGGGGCAGTATTATAGTAGTTATATTCTTGTATATAGGGGCAGTATTATAGTAGTTATATTCTTGTATATAGGGGCAGTATTATAGTAGTTATATTCTTGTATATAGGCGGCAGTATTATAGTAGTTATATTCTTGTATATAGGGGCAGTATTATAGTAGTTATATTCTTGTATATAGGCGGCAGTATTATAGTAGTTATATTCTTGTATATAGGGGCAGTATTATAGTAGTTATATTCTTGTATATAGGCGGCAGTATTATAGTAGTTATATTCTTGTATATAGGGGGCAGTATTATAGTAGTTATATTCTAGTATATAGGGGCAGTATTATAGTAGTTATATTCTTGTATATAGGAGGCAGTATTATAGTAGTTATATTCTTGTATATAGGAGGCAGTATTATAGTAGTTATATTCTAGTATATAGGGGCAGTATTATAGTAGTTATATTCTTGTATATAGGAGGCAGTATTATAGTAGTTATATTCTAGTATATAGGGGCAGTATTATAGTAGTTATATTCTTGTATATAGGAGGCAGTATTATAGTAGTTATATTCTAGTATATAGGGGCAGTATTATAGTAGTTATATTCTTGTATATAGGGGGCAGTATTATAGTAGTTATATTCTAGTATATAGGGGCAGTATTATAGTAGTTATATTCTTGTATATAGGAGGCAGTATTATAGTAGTTATATTCTTGTATATAGGGGGCAGTATTATAGTAGTTATATTCTAGTATATAGGGGCAGTATTATAGTAGTTATATTCTTGTATATAGGAGCAGTATTATAGTAGTTATATTCTTGTATATAGGAGGCAGTATTATAGTAGTTATATTCTTGTATATAGGTGCAGTATTATACTAGTTATATTCTTGTATATAGGGGGCAGTATTATAGTAGTTATATTCTAGTATATAGGGGCAGTATTATAGTAGTTATATTCTTGTATATAGGAGCAGTATTATAGTCGTTATATTCTTGTATATAGGAGCAGTATTATAGTAGTTATATTCTTGTATATAGGAGGCAGTATTATAGTAGTTATA
>NW_027464144.1:57500-139199 GCF_050947455.1 Rhinoderma darwinii
AAGAGCCCGCACAGGAAGTGTGATAACAAGTCCCCGTAATATGTACACAGCACCAGCTGCAGCACTGACCAACCCCCGACACTGTATCACACAGGATAGGATTAGATACACAGCTCAGCAGACAGTATCACACATGATAGGATTAGATACAGCAGCTCAGCAGACAGTATCACACATGGTAGGATTAGATACACAGCACAAAGTATCACACATGATAGGATTAGATACACAGCTCAGCAGACAGTATCACACATGGTAGGATTAGATACAGCAGCTCAGCAGACAGTATCACACATGGTAGGATTAGATACAGCAGCTCAGCAGACAGTATCACAGATGACAGGATTAGATACACAGCTCAGCAGACAGTATCACACATGACAGGATTAGATACACAGCTCAGCAGACAGTATCACACATGATAGGATTAGATACACGGTTCAGAAGACAGTATCACACATGATAGGATTAGATACACAGCTCGGCAGACAGTATCACACATGATAGGATTAGATACAGCAGCTCAGCAGACAGTATCACACATGACAGGATTAGATACACAGCTCAGCAGACAGTATCACACATGATAGGATTAGATACACAGCTCGGCAGACAGTATCACACATGATAGGATTAGATACATCGGCTCAGCAGACAGTATCACACATGATAGGATTAGATACACAGCTCAGCAGACAGTATCACACATGATAGGATTAGATACACTGCTCAGCAGACAGTATCACACATGATAGGAATAGATACACTGCTCAGCAGACAGTATCACACATGATAGGATTAGATACAGCAGCTCAGCAGACAGTATCACACATGGTAGGATTAGATACAGCGGCTCAGTAGACAGTATCACACATGGTAGGATTAGATACAGTGTAGGCCGGATTGACACGAGCGTTGCGCACCTCGGACGTGACATATAACGCATGTCTGAATGGCCGCATTGAAGGTCCGTGTGACATCTCCTGATCAGGAATTTGAGGATGTTGGGGGTGGTGATCTGGCCGGGGACACTCGGGAAGTGAAGATCTGACGTTGCAGTTTCCAGTGAGGAGTTCTCCACATCACTATCAGGACACTGGAGAAGTTGGGTGACAGCCCCTGTGAGAGTTGTATTGCCGGCCATATTTGCTGTCACCCAGCTTTCCCAGGAACAGATATGGCTTATGAATCTACAGGACATGTGTCGCCACGTCGGCTCACAGTCCACACACAAGTCACTTTGCGGCTTCATGCGGCGCTTCAGCCACGGAGGAAGAGCAGGTGCGATCACGTGATCAGAGGCGACGGCGGCGCGGAGGAAACCCCCTGCAGCCACTGACAGAACACGGCCGTCCAGTCTGTAACACCGTATAATCAACACCTCTGAAACCTTCTAATACCATTTGTCTTCCTCTGCATTTCCAAGATCTCTGCTTGCTGTCAGTGAATGGAGCATTTGCCCCGATAGCAACCAATCACGGTGCAGCTTTCATTTTCTAGCTCAGTTTAAGAAATAAAAGCTGATAATAAGGACAGTTTTACATTTCGGCACTAGAGATAAATCCCCTCTGATCGCCCAAAGGCTGAAAACCCCGTCCTGATCTAATTCTTCTCACAGCTGAGGGGTTGTTACAATTGTATCCAGTGTAGACAATCTGCTGTGAGGTAAATCCATCACAGCACAAATCTCTCACCTGTTCTGATCGTTTGTTACAATGTATCAGTGCAGATAAAATGTATCACTTCTCTTTCTACATTCACCACTGTCTGTGACATTGCTACAACACATTCTACTCCATCAGCACAGAAGCTGGAACAACCTCCCTACCTGAAGTTCACTCTCGGATACGTTATCTCCGCGTGAGGGCGACTTTAATGTGTACGTTTCTAAATTTTTCGCCCGTCTATTATCTACTGGTTCACACGGCTTATTTTCAGCAGTTTTTCAGGCCGTAAACGCCCCGAAAGAGTCTGGAAATACGGAAGAAGAACGCCTCCAAACATCTGCCCATTGATTTCAATGGGAAAAACGGCGTTTCGATCCGACGGGGCATTTTTTTTACGTGGCCCGTATGAAAAAACGACACACAAAAAAATGCCCCATAAAAATAAGCGCCTGTCGCTTCTTGAGACGTTTTTCATTGGATCAATAGAAAAACAGCTCCCAAAACGGACACAAGGGTTTTCCCTTGAAAACAGCTCCGTATTTTACAGCCGTTTCTCGTTTTGCGTGTGAACAGAGCCTTAGACGGCTGTGGTATAATTTACGGTTATAATGTACACGTATGCAGCTCCGCCCACTCTCAATGCAGGTTCACGCCTCACATGATTGGCTTAGGCCGTGTAGCAGCGCCCTCTACAGTACACACCCACTTGAGGGCGGCTCCATGACTTGTGTATTGCCATGTGGTCGCTTTATAGTTCCCAGTTAAAGGGACAGTACATGGGTCCAGTCTCCACCTCGCAGACGTCACATCAGGGCAGATTATAGGATTAGACCGGTATCGGCAGCATGTGAGACGACGACCCGACCGCTGATACCAAGAGTCACCGCAGCAGCTGCAGTATGACATCTATATATATATATATAACCTCTACCCCAGGACTGGACTCTCATCATCCTCTCATACTGTCACACGCAGAACTACACAATCAAAGAGTGACCCAGATCCAAGAACTGTGCCTCCAAAAACAGCACCTTAAAGGGACAGTAACCCTTGAAGATTGCAGAGAGCATTATAAGAGGAGCGGCTGATATCAGTCACATATGATGTAATGTCTCTGGAGGATATAATAGTGCTGGAGTGATATAAGAGGAGCGGCTGATATCAGTCACACATATGATGTAATGTCTCTGGAGGATATAATAGTACTGGAGTGATATAAGAGGAGCGGCTGATATCAGTCACACATATGATGTAATGTCTGGAGGATATAATAGTACTGGAGTGTTATAAGAGGAACGGCTGATATCAGTCACATATATGATGTAATGTCTGGAGGATATAATAGTACTGGAGTGATATAAGAGGAGCGGCTGATATCAGTCACACATATGATGTAATGTCTCTGGAGGATATAATAGTGCTGGAGTGATATAAGAGGAGCGGCTGATATCAGTCACATATGATGTAATGTCTCTGGAGGATATAATAGTACTGGAGTGTTATAAGAGGAACGGCTGATATCAGTCACATATATGATGTAATGTCTGGAGGATATAATAGTACTGGAGTGTTATAAGAGGAGCGGCTGATATCAGTCACACATATGATGTAATGTCTCTGGAGGATATAATAGTACTGGAGTGATATAAGAGGAGCGGCTGATATCAGTCACATATGATATAATGTCTCTGGAGGATATAATAGTACTGGAGTGTTATAAGAGGAGCGGCTGATATCAGTCACACATGATGTAATGTCTCTGGAGGATATAATAGTACTGGAGTGATATAAGAGCGGCGGCTGATATCAGTCACACATATGATGTAATGTCTCTGGAGGATATAATAGTACTGGAGTGATATAAGAGGAGCGGCTGATATCAGTCACACATATGATGTAATGTCTGGAGGATATAATAGTACTGGAGTGATATAAGAGGAGCGGCTGATATCAGTCACATATGATGTAATGTCTCTGGAGGATATAATAGTGCTGGAGTGATATAAGAGGAGCGGCTGATATCAGTCACATATGATGTAATGTCTGGAGGATATAATAGTACTGAAGTGATATAAGAGGAGCGGCTGATATCAGTCACATATGATGTAATGTCTCTGGAGGATATAATAGTACTGGAGTGATATAAGAGGAGCGGCTGATATCAGTCACACATATGATGTAATGTCTCTGGAGGATATAATAGTACTGGAGTGTTATAAGAGGAGCGGCTGATATCAGTCACATATGATGTAATGTCTGGAGGATATAATAGTACTGGAGTGTTATAAGAGGAGCGGCTGATATCAGTCACATATGATGTAATGTCTCTGGAGGATATAATAGTACTGGAGTGATATAAGAGGAGCGGCTGATATCAGTCACACATATGATGTAATGTCTCTGGAGGATATAATAGTGCTGGAGTGATATAAGAGGAGCGGCTGATATCAGTCACATATGATGTAATGTCTCTGGAGGATATAATAGTGCTGGAGTGATATAAGAGGAGCGGCTGATATCAGTCACATATGATGTAATGTCTCTGGAGGATATAATAGTACTGGAGTGATATAAGAGGAGTGGCTGATATCAGTCACACATATGATGTAATGTCTCTGGAGGATATAATAGTACTGGAGTGATATAAGAGGAGCGGCTGATATCAGTCACATATGATGTAATGTCTCTGGAGGATATAATAGTGCTGGAGTGATATAAGAGGAGCGGCTGATATCAGTCACACATATGATGTAATGTCTCTGGAGGATATATTAGTGCTGGAGTGATATAAGAGGAGCGGCTGATATCAGTCACATATGATGTAATGTCTCTGGAGGATATAATAGTACTGGAGTGATATAAGAGGAGAGGCTGATATCAGTCACACATATGATGTAATGTCTCTGGAGGATATAATAGTACTGGAGTGTTATAAGAGGTGCGGCTGATATCACTCACACATATGATGTAATGTCTCTGGAGGATATAATAGTGCTGGAGTGATATAAGAGGAGAGGCTGATATCAGTCACACATATGATGTAATGTCTCTGGAGGATATAATAGTACTGGAGTGATATAAGAGGAGCGGCTGATATCAGTCACATATGATGTAATGTCTCTGGAGGATATAATAGTACTGGAGTGTTATAAGAGGAGCGGCTGATATCAGTCACATATGATGTAATGTCTGGAGGATATAATAGTGCTGGAGTGATATAAGAGGAGCGGCTGATATCAGTCACATATATGATGTAATGTCTCTGGAGGATATAATAGTACTGGAGTGATATAAGAGGAGAGGCTGATATCAGTCACACATATGATGTAATGTCTCTGGAGGATATAATAGTACTGGAGTGATATAAGAGGAGCGGCTGATATCAGTCACATATATGATGTAATGTCTCTGGAGGATATAATAGTACTGGAGTGATATAAGAGGAGCGGCTGATATCAGTCACACATATGATGTAATGTCTCTGGAGGATATAATAGTACTGGAGTGTTATAAGAGGAGCGGCTGATATCAGTCACATATGATGTAATGTCTGGAGGATATAATAGTGCTGGAGTGATATAAGAGGAGCGGCTGATATCAGTCACACATATGATGTAATGTCTCTGGGGGATATAATAGTGCTGGAGTGTTATAAGAGGAGCGGCTGATATCAGTCACATATGATGTAATGTCTCTGGAGGATATAATAGTACTGGAGTGATATAAGAGGAGCGGCTGATATCAGTCACACATATGATGTAATGTCTCTGGAGGATATAATAGTACTGGAGTGATATAAGAGGAGCGGCTGATATCAGTCACACATATGATGTAATGTCTCTGGAGGATATAATAGTACTGGAGTGATATAAGAGGAGCGGCTGATATCAGTCACACATATGATGTAATGTCTCTGGGGGATATAATAGTGCTGGAGTGATATAAGAGGAGTGGCTGATATCAGTCACACATATGATGTAATGTCTCTGGAGGATATAATAGTACTGGAGTGATATAAGAGGAGCGGCTGATATCAGTCACACATATGATGTAATGTCTCTGGAGGATATAATAGTACTGGAGTGATATAAGAGGAGCGGCTGATATCAGTCACATATGATGTAATGTCTCTGGAGGATATAATAGTGCTGGAGTGATATAAGAGGAGCGGCTGATATCAGTCACACATATGATGTAATGTCTCTGGAGGATATAATAGTACTGGAGTGTTATAAGAGGAGCGGCTGATATCAGTCACATATGATGTAATGTCTGGAGGATATAATAGTGCTGGAGTGATATAAGAGGAGCGGCTGATATCAGTCACACATATGATGTAATGTCTCTGGAGGATATAATAGTGCTGGAGTGATATAAGAGGAGCGGCTGATATCAGTCACACATGATGTAATGTCTCTGGAGGATATAATAGTACTGGAGTGATATAAGAGGAGCGGCTGATATCAGTCACATATGATGTAATGTCTCTGGAGGATATAATAGTGCTGGAGTGATATAAGAGGAGCGGCTGATATCAGTCACATATGATGTAATGTCTCTGGAGGATATAATAGTACTGGAGTGATATAAGAGGAGCGGCTGATATCAGTCACACATATGATGTAATGTCTCTGGGGGATATAATAGTACTGGAGTGATATAAGAGGAGCGGCTGATATCAGTCACACATATGATGTAATGTCTCTGGATGATATAATAGTACTGAAGTGTTATAAGAGGAGCGGCTGATATCAGTCACACATATGATGTAATGTCTCTGGAGGATATAATAGTACTGGAGTGATATAAGAGGAGCTGCTGATATCAGTCACACATGATGTAATGTCTCTGGAGGATATAATAGTGCTGGAGTGATATAAGAGGAGCGGCTGATATCAGTCACATATATGATGTAATGTCTCTGGAGGATATAATAGTACTGGAGTGATATAAGAGGAGCGGCTGATATCAGTCACACATATGATGTAATGTCTGGAGGATATAATAGTACTGGAGTGATATAAGAGGAGCGGCTGATATCAGTCACACATATGATGTAATGTCTCTGGAGGATATAATAGTACTGGAGTGATATAAGAGGAGCGGCTGATATCAGTCACACATATGATGTAATGTCTCTGGAGGATATAATAGTACTGGAGTGTTATAAGAGGAGCGGCTGATATCAGTCACACATATGATGTAATGTCTCTGGAGGATATAATAGTACTGGAGTGATATAAGAGGAGCGGCTGATATCAGTCACATATGATGTAATGTCTCTGGAGGATATAATAGTACTGGAGTGATATAAGAGGAGCGGCTGATATCAGTCACATATGATGTAATGTCTCTGGAGGATATAATAGTGCTGGAGTGATATAAGAGGAGCGGCTGATATCAGTCACACATATGATGTAATGTCTCTGGAGGATATAATAGTACTGGAGTGTTATAAGAGGAGCGGCTGATATCAGTCACATATGATGTAATGTCTCTGGAGGATATAATAGTACTGGAGTGATATAAGAGGAGCGGCTGATATCAGTCACACATATGATGTAATGTCTCTGGGGATATAATAGTACTGGAGGGATATAAGAGGAGCGGCTGATATCAGTCACACATATGATGTAATGTCTGGAGGATATAATAGTGCTGGAGTGATATAAGAGGAGCGGCTGATATCAGTCACATATGATGTAATGTCTCTGGAGGATATAATAGTGCTGGAGTGTTATAAGAGGAGCGGCTGATATCAGTCACACATATGATGTAATGTCTCTGGAGGATATAATAGTACTGGAGTGTTATAAGAGGAGCGGCTGATATCAGTCACACATATGATGTAATGTCTCTGGAGGATATAATAGTGCTGGAGTGTTATAAGAGGAGCGGCTGATATCAGTCACATATGATGTAATGTCTCTGGAGGATATAATAGTGCTGGAGTGATATAAGAGGAGCGGCTGATATCAGTCACACATATGATGTAATGTCTCTGGAGGATATAATAGTGCTGGAGTGATATAAGAGGAGCGGCTGATATCAGTCACACATATGATGTAATGTCTCTGGAGGATATAATAGTACTGGAGTGATATAAGAGGAGCGGCTGATATCAGTCACACATGTGATGTAATGTCTCTGGAGGATATAATAGTACTGGAGTGTTATAAGAGGAGCGGCTGATATCAGTCACACATATGATGTAATGTCTCTGGAGGATATAATAGTGCTGGAGTGTTATAAGAGGAGCGGCTGATATCAGTCACATATGATGTAATGTCTCTGGAGGATATAATAGTGCTGGAGTGTTATAAGAGGAGCGGCTGATATCAGTCACACATATGATGTAATGTCTCTGGAGGATATAATAGTGCTGGAGTGATATAAGAGGAGCGGCTGATATCAGTCACATATGATGTAATGTCTCTGGAGGATATAATAGTGCTGGAGTGTTATAAGAGGAGCGGCTGATATCAGTCACATATGATGTAATGTCTCTGGAGGATATAATAGTACTGGAGTGATATAAGAGGAGCGGCTGATATCAGTCACACATATGATGTAATGTCTCTGGAGGATATAATAGTACTGGAGTGATATAAGAGGAGCGGCTGATATCAGTCACATATGATGTAATGTCTCTGGAGGATATAATAGTACTGGAGTGATATAAGAGGAGCGGCTGATATCAGTCACATATATGATGTAATGTCTCTGGAGGATATAATAGTACTGGAGTGATATAAGAGGAGTGGCTGATATCAGTCACTTATGATGTAATGTCTCTGGAGGATATAATAGTACTGGAGTGATATAAGAGGTGCGGCTGATATCAGTCACATATGATGTAATGTCTCTGGAGGATATAAGAGGAGCGGCTGATATCAGTCACATATGATGTAATGTCTCTGGAGGATATAATAGTACTGGAGTGATATAAGAGGAGCGGCTGATATCAGTCACATATGATGTAATGTCTCTGGAGGATATAATAGTACTGGAGTGTTATAAGAGGAGCGGCTGATATCAGTCACACACATGATGTAATGTCTCTGGAGGATATAATAGTACTGGAGTGATATATGAGGAGCGGCTGATATCAGTCACACATATGATGTAATGTCTCTGGAGGATATAATAGTACTGGAGTGTTATAAGAGGAGCGGCTGATATCAGTCACACATATGATGTAATGTCTCCGGAGGATATAATAGTACTGGAGTGATATAAGAGGAGCGGCTGATATCAGTCACACATATGATGTAATGTCTCTGGAGGATATAATAGTGCTGGAGTGATATAAGAGGAGCGGCTGATATCAGTCACATATGATGTAATGTCTCTGGAGGATATAATAGTGCTGGAGTGTTATAAGAGGAGAGGCTGATATCAGTCACATATGATGTAATGTCTCTGGAGGATATAATAGTACTGGAGTGTTATAAGAGGAGCGGCTGATATCAGTCACACATATGATGTAATGTCTCTGGAGGATATAATAGTACTGGAGTGTTATAAGAGGGGAGGCTGATATCAGTCACATATATGATGTAATGTCTCTGGAGGATATAATAGTACTGGAGTGTTATAAGAGGGGAGGCTGATATCAGTCACACATATGATGTAATGTCTCTGGAGGATATAATAGTACTGGAGTGATATAAGAGGAGCGGCTGATATCAGTCACATATGATGTAATGTCTGGAGGATATAATAGTGCTGGAGTGATATAAGAGGAGCGGCTGATATCAGTCACATATGATGTAATGTCTGGAGGATATAATAGTACTGGAGTGATATAAGAGGAGCGGCTGATATCAGTCACACATATGATGTAATGTCTCTGGAGGATATAATAGTACTGGAGTGATATAAGAGGAGCGGCTGATATCAGTCACATATATGATGTAATGTCTCTGGAGGATATAATAGTACTGGAGTGATATAAGAGGAGCGGCTGATATCAGTCACACATATGATGTAATGTCTCTGGAGGATATAATAGTACTGGAGTGTTATAAGAGGAGCGGCTGATATCAGTCACATATGATGTAATGTCTGGAGGATATAATAGTGCTGGAGTGATATAAGAGGAGCGGCTGATATCAGTCACACATATGATGTAATGTCTCTGGGGGATATAATAGTGCTGGAGTGTTATAAGAGGAGCGGCTGATATCAGTCACATATGATGTAATGTCTCTGGAGGATATAATAGTACTGGAGTGATATAAGAGGAGCGGCTGATATCAGTCACACATATGATGTAATGTCTCTGGAGGATATAATAGTACTGGAGTGATATAAGAGGAGCGGCTGATATCAGTCACACATATGATGTAATGTCTCTGGAGGATATAATAGTACTGGAGTGATATAAGAGGAGCGGCTGATATCAGTCACATATGATGTAATGTCTGGAGGATATAATAGTGCTGGAGTGATATAAGAGGAGCGGCTGATATCAGTCACACATATGATGTAATGTCTCTGGGGGATATAATAGTGCTGGAGTGTTATAAGAGGAGCGGCTGATATCAGTCACATATGATGTAATGTCTCTGGAGGATATAATAGTACTGGAGTGATATAAGAGGAGCGGCTGATATCAGTCACATATGATGTAATGTCTCTGGAGGATATAATAGTGCTGGAGTGATATAAGAGGAGCGGCTGATATCAGTCACACATATGATGTAATGTCTCTGGAGGATATAATAGTACTGGAGTGTTATAAGAGGAGCGGCTGATATCAGTCACATATGATGTAATGTCTGGAGGATATAATAGTGCTGGAGTGATATAAGAGGAGCGGCTGATATCAGTCACACATATGATGTAATGTCTCTGGAGGATATAATAGTGCTGGAGTGATATAAGAGGAGCGGCTGATATCAGTCACACATGATGTAATGTCTCTGGAGGATATAATAGTACTGGAGTGATATAAGAGGAGCGGCTGATATCAGTCACATATGATGTAATGTCTCTGGAGGATATAATAGTGCTGGAGTGATATAAGAGGAGCGGCTGATATCAGTCACATATGATGTAATGTCTCTGGAGGATATAATAGTACTGGAGTGATATAAGAGGAGCGGCTGATATCAGTCACACATATGATGTAATGTCTCTGGGGGATATAATAGTACTGGAGTGATATAAGAGGAGCGGCTGATATCAGTCACACATATGATGTAATGTCTGGAGGATATAATAGTACTGAAGTGTTATAAGAGGAGCGGCTGATATCAGTCACACATATGATGTAATGTCTCTGGAGGATATAATAGTACTGGAGTGATATAAGAGGAGCTGCTGATATCAGTCACACATGATGTAATGTCTCTGGAGGATATAATAGTGCTGGAGTGATATAAGAGGAGCGGCTGATATCAGTCACATATATGATGTAATGTCTCTGGAGGATATAATAGTGCTGGAGTGATATAAGAGGAGCGGCTGATATCAGTCACACATATGATGTAATGTCTGGAGGATATAATAGTACTGGAGTGATATAAGAGGAGCGGCTGATATCAGTCACACATATGATGTAATGTCTCTGGAGGATATAATAGTACTGGAGTGATATAAGAGGAGCGGCTGATATCAGTCACACATATGATGTAATGTCTCTGGAGGATATAATAGTACTGGAGTGTTATAAGAGGAGCGGCTGA
The DNA here is from genome assembly GCF_050947455.1 of Rhinoderma darwinii. Classification (NCBI taxonomy): domain Eukaryota; kingdom Metazoa; phylum Chordata; class Amphibia; order Anura; family Rhinodermatidae; genus Rhinoderma; species Rhinoderma darwinii. The sequence goes on from NW_027464144.1 coordinate 68,860, forward strand.
TATCAGTCACACATATGATGTAATGTCTCTGGAGGATATAATAGTACTGGAGTGATATAAGAGGAGCGGCTGATATCAGTCACATATGATGTAATGTCTCTGGAGGATATAATAGTACTGGAGTGATATAAGAGGAGCGGCTGATATCAGTCACATATGATGTAATGTCTCTGGAGGATATAATAGTGCTGGAGTGATATAAGAGGAGCGGCTGATATCAGTCACACATATGATGTAATGTCTCTGGAGGATATAATAGTACTGGAGTGTTATAAGAGGAGCGGCTGATATCAGTCACATATGATGTAATGTCTCTGGAGGATATAATAGTACTGGAGTGATATAAGAGGAGCGGCTGATATCAGTCACACATATGATGTAATGTCTCTGGGGATATAATAGTACTGGAGTGTTATAAGAGGAGCGGCTGATATCAGTCACACATATGATGTAATGTCTCTGGAGGATATAATAGTACTGGAGGGATATAAGAGGAGCGGCTGATATCAGTCACACATATGATGTAATGTCTGGAGGATATAATAGTGCTGGAGTGATATAAGAGGAGCGGCTGATATCAGTCACATATGATGTAATGTCTCTGGAGGATATAATAGTGCTGGAGTGTTATAAGAGGAGCGGCTGATATCAGTCACACATATGATGTAATGTCTCTGGAGGATATAATAGTACTGGAGTGTTATAAGAGGAGCGGCTGATATCAGTCACACATATGATGTAATGTCTCTGGAGGATATAATAGTGCTGGAGTGTTATAAGAGGAGCGGCTGATATCAGTCACATATGATGTAATGTCTCTGGAGGATATAATAGTGCTGGAGTGATATAAGAGGAGCGGCTGATATCAGTCACACATATGATGTAATGTCTCTGGAGGATATAATAGTGCTGGAGTGATATAAGAGGAGCGGCTGATATCAGTCACACATATGATGTAATGTCTCTGGAGGATATAATAGTACTGGAGTGATATAAGAGGAGCGGCTGATATCAGTCACATATGATGTAATGTCTCTGGAGGATATAATAGTGCTGGAGTGTTATAAGAGGAGCGGCTGATATCAGTCACACATATGATGTAATGTCTCTGGAGGATATAATAGTGCTGGAGTGATATAAGAGGAGCAGCTGATATCAGTCACATATGATGTAATGTCTCTGGAGGATATAATAGTGCTGGAGTGTTATAAGAGGAGCGGCTGATATCAGTCACATATGATGTAATGTCTCTGGAGGATATAATAGTACTGGAGTGATATAAGAGGGGCGGCTGATATCAGTCACACATATGATGTAATGTCTCTGGAGGATATAATAGTACTGGAGTGATATAAGAGGAGCGGCTGATATCAGTCACATATGATGTAATCTCTCTGGAGGATATAATAGTACTGGAGTGTTATAAGAGGAGCGGCTGATATCAGTCACACATATGATGTAATGTCTCTGGAGGATATAATAGTACTGGAGTGATATAAGAGGAGCGGCTGATATCAGTCACATATGATGTAATGTCTCTGGAGGATATAATAGTACTGGAGTGATATAAGAGGAGCGGCTGATATCAGTCACATATATGATGTAATGTCTCTGGAGGATATAATAGTACTGGAGTGATATAAGAGGAGTGGCTGATATCAGTCACATATGATGTAATGTCTCTGGAGGATATAATAGTACTGGAGTGATATAAGAGGTGCGGCTGATATCAGTCACATATGATGTAATGTCTCTGGAGGATATAATAGTACTGGAGTGATATAAGAGGAGCGGCTGATATCAGTCACATATGATGTAATGTCTCTGGAGGATATAATAGTGCTGGAGTGATATAAGAGGAGCGGCTGATATCAGTCACACATATGATGTAATGTCTCTGGAGGATATAATAGTACTGGAGTGTTATAAGAGGAGCGGCTGGTATCAGTCACATATGATGTAATGTCTCTGGAGGATATAATAGTACTGGAGTGTTATAAGAGGAGCGGCTGATATCAGTCACACATATGATGTAATGTCTCTGGAGGATATAATAGTACTGGAGTGATATATGAGGAGCGGCTGATATCAGTCACACATATGATGTAATGTCTCTGGAGGATATAATAGTACTGGAGTGATATAAGAGGAGCGGCTGATATCAGTCACACATATGATGTAATGTCTCCGGAGGATATAATAGTACTGGAGTGATATAAGAGGAGCGGCTGATATCAGTCACACATATGATGTAATGTCTCTGGAGGATATAATAGTGCTGGAGTGATATAAGAGGAGCGGCTGATATCAGTCACACATATGATGTAATGTCTCTGGAGGATATAATAGTACTGGAGTGTTATAAGAGGGGAGGCTGATATCAGTCACATATATGATGTAATGTCTCTGGAGGATATAATAGTGCTGGAGTGATATAAGAGGAGCGGCTGATATCAGTCACACATATGATGTAATGTCTCTGGAGGATATAATAGTACTGGAGTGTTATAAGAGGGGAGGCTGATATCAGTCACATATATGATGTAATGTCTCTGGAGGATATAATAGTACTGGAGTGTTATAAGAGGGGAGGCTGATATCAGTCACACATATGATGTAATGTCTCTGGAGGATATAATAGTGCTGGAGTGATATAAGAGGAGCGGCTGATATCAGTCACATATGATGTAATGTCTCTGGAGGATATAATAGTGCTGGAGTGTTATAAGAGGAGAGGCTGATATCAGTCACATATGATGTAATGTCTCTGGAGGATATAATAGTACTGGAGTGTTATAAGAGGAGCGGCTGATATCAGTCACACATATGATGTAATGTCTCTGGAGGATATAATAGTACTGGAGTGTTATAAGAGGAGCGGCTGATATCAGTCACACATATGATGTAATGTCTCTGGAGGATATAATAGTACTGGAGTGATATAAGAGGAGCGGCTGATATCAGTCACATATGATGTAATGTCTCTGGAGGATATAATAGTACTGGAGTGATATAAGAGGAGCGGCTGATATCAGTCACACATATGATGTAATGTCTCTAGAGGATATAATAGTACTGGAGTGATATAAGAGGAGCGGCTGATATCAGTCACACATATGATGTAATGTGTCTGGAGGATATAATAGTACTGGAGTGTTATAAGAGGAGCGGCTGATATCAGTCACACATATGATGTAATGTCTCTGGAGGATATAATAGTACTGGAGTGATATAAGAGGAGTGGCTGATATCAGTCACATATGATGTAATGTCTCTGGAGGATATAATAGTACTGGAGTGATATAAGAGGAGCGGCTGATATCAGTCACATATGATGTAATGTCTCTGGAGGATATAATAGTGCTGGAGTGATATAAGAGGAGCGGCTGATATCAGTCACACATATGATGTAATGTCTCTGGAGGATATAATAGTACTGGAGTGTTATAAGAGGAGCGGCTGATATCAGTCACATATGATGTAATGTCTCTGGAGGATATAATAGTGCTGGAGTGATATAAGAGGAGCGGCTGATATCAGTCACATATGATGCAATGTCTCTGGAGGATATAATAGTACTGGAGTGTTATAAGAGGAGCGGCTGATATCAGTCGCATATATGATGTAATGTCTCTGGAGGATATAATAGTACTGGAGTGTTATAAGAGGAGCGGCTGATATCAGTCACACATATGATGTAATGTCTCTGGAGGATATAATAGTACTGGAGTGATATAAGAGGAGCAGCTGATATCAGTCACACACATGATGTAATGTCTCTGGAGGATATAATAGTACTGGAGTGATATAAGAGGAGCGGCTGATATCAGTCACACATATGATGTAATGTCTCTGGAGGATATAATAGTACTGGAGTGTTATAAGAGGAGCGGCTGATATCAGTCACACATGATGTAATGTCTCTGGGGGATATAATAGTGCTGGAGTGATATAAGAGGAGCGGCTGGTATCAGTCACACATATGATGTAATGTCTGGAGGATATAATAGTACTGGAGTGATATAAGAGGAGCGGCTGATATCAGTCACATATGATGTAATGTCTCTGGAGGATATTACAGCGCCGTAGATATGCAACAAAGTAGTTGTCATAGGGACAAGGCATTTTGGCTGATAACAGGGAGCAAACTATAATATTTGCCTGTCCTACAGTCTGAAATGATTGATAATAGTGAAGAACAGATTATTTTCATCTCCACAGCGTATGAAGAGATGGCCTGCAGGTGTAATGCCGCTTTAAGACTCCCCTCCCCCTGCCCATGCCATGTATGAGAACCCCCTGCAGAGACCCTGGCATTGACATACCTCATATGCACCCGGTTGGACGGCTGGCAGCTCCTGGCGTCGCTGTCCCCCGTACACGCCCGCCCGCTGCTGTGACAATGGCCTTTTCCTTACATGAGAACTTCCTCATTGCTGAAGCAGCAGATGAGGAAGCGGAGATCAGGTGCGAGCAGCGGCCAACGCCGGATCCTTATCTGTGCGATCAAATGACCACCGGAGACTTGGCCCGGGTATGAGGACCTGTGCCCACCAGTGCCTGTACAGACCTGGCAACACCCAACGTGACAGCGGCAACACCAACCACTCAAAAATAGACCTGGGGTCACAGAAAGGCCACCCGCACAACCAGAAATACAGCACACACGGGGTTAATATATATGGATAGGTTCTTTGTAGCTGGGGGAGATCAGCCTGAGCCTCCTGGTTCATGAATAGAATGTCAGGACTGCAGTGAGGACTGACACAGGCTGAACAGTAGGAGAGCGGGCAGGAGGGGGTGTACATGCAGATTTACATGTCATTCAGGACCAGTGGAAAGCTGGGTGACAACCAATACAGGGGCTAGTTATACAATAATATGGGTACAGGGGATGCCAACCCCTGTGGGAGCTGTTATGGCAGCCATATTGATGGTCACCCAGCTTTCCCAGGATCTGATACAGGAATACCAGACGGTGATCACAGAGATCGTGCCCTGCAGAAGAGATTATTATCTCATAACTATAAAGAGCGATCACCAAAGGTCACGACCTGCCGGTGCCATGGAGAGGCTGGCACAGGAGCTGGCACAGGAGCTGGCACAGGACAGACCAGGCTGCTAACTCATGGTCACTTTCCTGCTGCTCACCTGACAGTTATCCTCCTCCATTACTGCAGAGCTGTCACCTGGGACTACAGTTTAGCTGCACTGCCTATAGGGAGTCTGAGACACACCCCCTCTCATCATTGGTCCAGGCTGCTGCTCTGTCCCTCCCCCTGAAGCTCCGCCTCTTCAGTTTGGCTGCTGTGTATAAACACAAGTCTATCACAGGGAGAGCCGGAAGTGACAGCAGGGAGAGCAGGAAGTGACAGCAGGGAGAGCAGGAAGGGACAGCAGGGAGAGCAGGAAGTGACAGCAGGGAGAGCAGGAAGTGACAGCAGGGAGAGCAGGAAGTGACAGCAGGTAGAGCAGGAAGTGACAGCAGGGAGAGCAGGAAGGGACAGCAGGGAGGGACAGCAGGAAGAGACAGCAGGGAGAGCAGGAAGAGACAGCAGGGAGAGCAGGAAGGGACAGCAGGGAGAGCAGGAAGTGACAGCAGGAAGGGACAGCAGGGAGAGCCGGAAGGGACAGCAGGGAGAGCAGGAAGTGACAGCAGGGAGAGCAGGAAGAGACAGCAGGGAGAGCAGGAAGGGACAGCAGGGAGAGCAGGAAGTGACTGCAGGGAGAGCAGGAAGTGACAGCAGGGAGAGCAGGAAGTGACAGCAGGGAGAGCAGGAAAGGACAGCAGGGAGGGACAGCAGGAAGAGACAGCAGGGAGAGCAGGAAGAGACAGCAGGAAGGGACAGCAGGGAGAGCAGGAAGTGACAGCAGGAAGGGACAGCAGGGAGAGCCGGAAGGGACAGCAGGGAGAGCAGGAAGAGCAGGAAGTGACAGCAGGGAGAGCAGGAAGTGACAGCAGGGAGAGCAGGAAGTGACAGCAGGGAGAGCAGGAAGAGACAGCAGGGAGAGCAGGAAGGGACAGCAGGGAGAGCAGGAAGGGACAGCAGGGAGAGCAGGAAGTGACTGCAGGGAGAGCAGGAAGTGACAGCAGGGAGAGCAGGAAGTGACAGCAGGGTGATTAAATCAAGAGATTATCAGGAAAATTTCATGAATCTACTGAGGGGAAAGAGCTCCAGTACAGGGGACCAATCACAGCTGCATCATGTCATGCTCCAGTCACATCCAGAGCTGCAGTCAAAATAATATGTTTATATTAGGTCTTATGCTCCAGTCACATCCAGAGCTGCAGTCAGAATACTATGTTTATATTATGTCTTATGCTCCAGTCACATCCAGAGCTGCAGTCAGAATACTATGTTTATATTATGTCTTATGCTCCAGTCACATCCAGAGCTGCAACCAAATACTATGTTTATATTATGTCTTAGCGACATCAGAGGATCCTATAGCCCAATGGCTACAGTTATATTGCCCCCAGCAAATACCACAACTGCCCCCAGCGACATCACAGCGGCCTCCAGACTGAACAGAGGAACGTCGCAGGAGTCTTGATAATATGAAGCCCCGGCCCACAGCCTGACTAATGTACGACTACTACTCAAAGCATTGTGATAATAATATCCACCCCTACAAACCGCGGGGCAGAGTACACACTCCCCACAACAGTGACAGCCACAGGGCCCCAGCAACAGTCACAGGGCCCCCACAACAGTCACAGCGCAGGGCCCCCGCAAGTCACAGCGCAGGGCCCCCGCAAGTCACAGCGACAGTGCCCCCGCAACAGTCACAGCGACAGTGCCCCCGCAACAGTCACAGCGACAATGCCCCCGCAACAGCGACAGTGCCCCCGCAACAGCCACAGGGCCCCCGCAACAGTCACAGGGCCCCCGCAACAGCCACAGGGCCCCCGCAACAGCCACAGGGCCCCCGCAACAGTCACAGGGCCCCCGCAACAGTCACAGGGCCCCCGCAACAGTCACAGCCACATTATGTATTGAGACTTATTTTAATGCTTATTGTAAAAAATGTGTGTGGGTTTTTTTTACCCTTTAATGTACCGGCATATATCTATATACTGATAGTAATGTTTCGGCATATATCTATATACTGATAGCACACAGGCAGCGGTTACCTCAGTATGTCCTAACAACAGGAAATACGGTCAAACAGTCCTGGGGGCCTTCAATGGACCCTGGGCTGTCTGCCCATATATGGTATGTCCCTCGATCGTGTCACAGGGATCCCCCCCTTCTCATTTACCCTTTGAATGCTGCGGTGGTGGTCAGCTTTGATTGCGGCATTCAAGGGAATAGCTGTGGAGATGAGAGATTTCTCTGATCTCCAACGTTAGTGGGGCTGCGATTGTGTAATACAGCCATTGCCCCGCTACTGACAAGTAGTGTGCGCGCGGTCAGCAGGAGGTGATGCGGCCGGCGCAGGCACTAAAGACAGAACATGAGGGTGTTTTGTAGTGCGCCCGCCATGTTCTCTGACTTCAGTGCCGGCTCATTAGCGCAGCGCCGGTCGCATCACCTCATGCGGATTGCGCGTGCACACACTTGACACGAGCGGGGCAATGGATGTATCACACAGCCGCAGCCCCGCTCCCACACATTCATGCGTTACTATACTGCGGCCGCACAGCTTAGTATCCAAATACACAATGAATTAATGGTATTGAACCGTATGAGGGCGCACGGCATCAAAATAGTATAGACATTTCCCCTAATTGGGTATAATAATGTTAAGGGCCGACCCTATTGATTTTAGAGTACGTGAAGAAATACCCCGACCCTGAAATGTCCAGGACATCAATTCCAAAGCAGCTTTGTAGACGGGTTAAAAATGTTCTCGTTTGTCTTCTAGCGAATTGAGCAATACATTAATTATCGCCTTGTCGCGAACCCACGAGTCTAACGATGAATTGATTTGTGTCGTAGGACAAGTTTGGGACTGAACACCCCACTAGGGCTGCGATCCAAACTAAAGGGGGCAGCTGCAAGAGTAGGTCCCGGGGACCCTAAAATCAGTCCACGTCAGACCCCGGAGGAGCGTTGGACCTAATGTTATTCGGCGGATTTCATCCCATGCGACCGCTTCAGCCAATCACAGGCCGCAGCGGTCACATGAGATGAAACATCATCCCAGGGCTGCGGTACGTCAGAGGGACTTGTCGCCGTGGTAAGTATAGCCATTTTTTTTTTCATTGCAGGATTTCCGCAGCGGACATTCCAGTCGAAAAACTGCTTGACAATTTGGTGCGGTTTTTCGGCAGGAATTCCCTGCGGCCGCCCGCATGGATACACCGTGTGCCTTTACGCAGCATATCCGCCCTGTGTCAACCTACCCCTAGTGTAGACAATTACATGGGCCGCTAGTTTGTTTTCTTGACCTAAGACCTAATGTGCCCTCAGGTCTATTCTGTTGTCGAGGGCCCAGGACCATAAGGCCTTGTTCACACGGCGTGTATTTGACGCGTTTTTGACGCATTTTACGCAGCAAAAAAGCATGCTTTAAGCTTTCCATTGACTTCAATTGGAAAACACATTGTAGTGTATACGACGCACTTTTTTTACGCGCGCGTTTAAAAAACGCGTTGTGTAAAAAAAGAAGTGCCAGGTAAATTCTAGGTGCGTATAAACATGCCGAAAATGCACCAAAAACCGTGCCTAATTCCTATAGTCGATGGGAGTCCTAATTACGTGCCAAATGACAGGCACAAAACTCGTCAAAAACGCCTATATTTTAAAAAGCGCTTTACAAAAACGCTAGCGTTTGACACGTGTACACATCGTTTTTTTTAGCGCCGTGTGAACAAGGCCTAACTCCAAGACTTCTCCGCAGAGATTCCTCGACCTCGTCCCCCATCCGGTTTACATGCGACACGGCTTTTGTCCATCGGTGTGAAATCATATTGGCGGTGCGGAAACGTTGGAACCAAATATCCGGAGATAAAATTTTGCCGCTCTAAATTCTAGGGGATTTATATGGAGATGCGACTCCGTCAGTGACCATTTACCCCACGTCGCCATGTTCGATATAAAAACAGCCCAACTCGACAGAAAGGCACCTGGCAGGGGAGAGCGAGTAGCAGATGGGGGTGGTTGTAGTAGCATTTGATCATGGTGTAATTCCATCACTACAGTATGAAGAAGAGGGAATTATCATGTGCCCGTGAGGACCTTGTAAATAAAGCTGCACATTACAAGAGAGCGGTTTATAATGGGCTGGAGGGTGGGCCGCAAATATCAGCCCCGTTTCCGTTGTGTACAGTATGACCAGGCCTCATTCATCAGCACTGTCTCCAGGCACTGTCCCTGCTGCCCATAGCAACCAATCAGAGCTCAGCTTTCATTTTACCTCAGCAGTTCAGGAAATGCCTGAGGCCATCGTATCCTTCCCTGTCTGTCGCTTGGTCCTCTTTGCGGACACGTCGTACTCGATTCAAAGACTTGCGATGTTAGAGTCGTATGTGCGCACGGGTTCATCCAAAGAAACACAGGACTGTTTGGCTGTCAATTTCAGTTTTAGTCATATACATATTTGGTGCGGAAGTGGCGAAAGAGGACCCGTGGCTGATGCCAAAATAATATAGGCAACCACCTTTTTGGACATTGGTCGTTTTTTTGCAGACATCCGGGAAAGGATTGTGAGAAGCCCGAAGAAATCGATGCGAAAACGATCCCAGCAGAACGACACGTCGACGTGTACGGAAATCGCTTCAGCGGAGGTCATACCGAGCGTCGGTAGTGCAAGAGTTAAAACGGGGTGATAGACAGGAGCGCGTCGCGTACCGCAATGGACTACTGGATTGATCGTAGACGGCCATTGTGACCCATTGCAATACATCATGTCCGGTGAAGCGCCGTTCCGTCTAAACCGTGTCTGTTCATTCGCAGAACAACAGTTACCGACGCACAAATTCACACAATCCGCACCAATAGCCGCTCCATGATCCAAAAAATACGGCATGCACTTCTTTTTACGCGCCATTTTTTCATGAGCAATTCTATGCACAACTGATCACGAGCGGAGCGCGAGTCTCATTTCTTTCCACAAGACGGGCGACTTGCCACTGCGCCGAGTTCATGCGACATAAGAACGTACGGTGAGCAAAGGGTCTCCACGGTCCATAGCATGGCAGACGGAGGACTCACCCGCCGCAGTCCTTTTCTTTTGGGCTGACCGTCCTCCTCAGCATCGGGAAAGTTTGAAGGTGCCTCCTCGGGTAACCTGTTTCCGGAATGGTCTCTGGTAATATTCCCGGATCTGACCTTGGGACATAAAGGACCGACCCACCGATCGAAAGTCCTCCTAGGGATAATGGACATCTTTATGTCCGCAAAGGATTCGCCGGCCCCGTAACGGCCCTCAATCTCTTGGCTACAATCTCTGGACGGAAGAGATTTGCGGCCTCCGTATTGGGGAATTCGAGGGCCATTCCTGCCGCCGTAAGCCGTCTCGCCCTACTGATATTTGTAACGTAATTGAAGGCTCCCGCTGCTAACGGGACCGCTCGGCCCAATGATTTCAAGAAAAGCCTTTTACGGGATAGCAGTGCCGGCACGCAGATACATTGCCGTCTTATTAGTCGGGGGCCGGCTGCGTCCCCAATCTTGAATTGCACCGGTTCGACGTCTTCGAGATTGGCCGAGTCTGTAATAGACGGTAAAGCCGGATCATCCCCTTACTAAAGAGGAAGGAAACGACAATGGTGTAAAATGCCTCCGACCCGTCCGCGATCGCCCGAGTATAAGGGGGTGATTGACCCGCAAAGTCCTCCCCAGTCACCTGGAAATCCACTTTCCGCTTTTGGACCTGGTGACATTTTCCGATTCCGAATCTTCCTGAGGAAATATGTCCGAGCCGCCCGCGCGATGGCCATGGAAGTCGTCTTATAATGGCGCCCTGACCGCACGCTGCTCTGAGGGCAGAACATGGAGCTGCTCGAGAACCGTTCTGTGAGAAATGTGACGATGAATCCGGTCTTTCTTGTCAACGAGATATTTCGCTTCTCCTCGTAGTCAGATTCGGGGAGTTGCGCACATTGTGTCTGTTCCAGGCGCCATACGTTTATTTCTCTCTGTTTCGCCTTCCTCAGATGAATACGAGGAGGAGGAGACATTTATTTTTTAACCCCTTTTCATAGCAACGAAATCGCTTTTTGTGAAGATCTCTCCACAGATTCGGAGGCAGGAACGTTGCAGACGTCGTCCATCTTGTGCCGCCGGAAAACTTCGGACTCCAGTCCCGCCGCACTATTGCAAGTCTGAAGTCACGCGATCGCGATCTCCGCCGGAGACGCCTGTGACGCTCCCCCGACATCTCATGCAGATATTGGGGTACGCCCTGTGACGCTCCCCCGACATCTCATGCAGATATTGGGGTACGCCCTGTGACGCTCCGTCCTGCCAGTTACAGATCTGTTTCGATATCCGGGTGCTCGAAGAAAAGAAGCCGAGGTCCAACCCCCGAGATACGAGGCGCTGGATGACGTGGACGTCTGTGGTTTGTGAACCCCCTTCCAGCTGTTACCCCGGGCATAGAACCCGGTCTCCTGCCCTGAGGAGCTGAGTGACTGCCACCCGGCACCCTATAGGATGCCACCAGTCATCACCCCCTGCCCTGAGGAGCCACCCCGGACCCGTCACATGTTTGCAAACAACACTATTGATTGGCTGATGAGATTTGAGCTCCACCACTGGATGTGGGGGCACATACTTTACTGCCCGGAGCGCACAGGCGGACGCCCCACCGGCTCAGCACCGGATAACCACATCACATGATCTGCCGGTCGTCTCCCTCGTTGCGTCTTGAGGTTTTGGCTGCAACTGAGAGAAAGGTGATTTTCTTAAAGAGACAGGACTTGGAAATGCTGCCAGGATTGAGTTACAGGTTCTGCAATAGTGGAGTTCCCCTCAAACCCTGGAGTCGTCGTCACGTGGAGTCTAAACTTCTACTAAGGCCATTTTTCTAGATCTCACATACAGGAAAAACATGTCGGCTAACAACGTCTAGCGTCGGCCATTACAGCTACTGACACCCAGCTTTCCACAGATCCTGAATGGCATGTAAAGCTGCATAGTGTTAAAGACATAAATGAATCTGCTCAGCCTCTACTAGCTTGTCAGTGTGTCAGTCTTCACTGGAGTTCTGGCATTCTATTCATGAAACCTGGAATAAAGTGGCGCGTGTAAGAACCCCTCAGGGGGACCTCACGTCTCGTCCTGGACCCCAACTTGTGTTTATTATAGACATTAATAACACCGGCAAAACTGGCAACTACAATATCCGGTCCAAGCCTTGGCAGCAGAGCTGACACTCTAATATAAGACCCTCACTCATTGCTATATAATCCTAGGTGTCCAGTCCAAGCCTTGGCAGCAGAGCTGACACTCTAATATAAGACCCTCACTCATTGCTATATAATCCTAGGTGCCTAGTCCAGGCCTTGGCAGCAGAGCTGACTCTCTAATATAAGACCCTCACTCATTGCTATATAATCCTAGGTGCCCAGGCCTTGGCAGCAGAGCTGACACTCTAATATAAGACCCTCACTCATTGCTATATAATCCTAGGTGTCCAGGCCTTGGCAGCAGAGCTGACTCTCTAATATAAGGCCCTCACTCATTGCTATATAATCCTAGGTGTCCAGTCCAGGCCTTGGCAGCAGAGCTGACACTCTAATATAAGACCCTCACTCATTGCTCTATAATCCTAGGTGTCCAGTCCAGGCCTTGGCACCAGAGCTGACACTCTAATATGAGACCCTCACTCATTGCTATATAATCCTAGGTGTCCAGTCCAGGCCTTGGCAGCAGAGCTGACACTTTGCAGAGTCCTCTGGCCACAGAGCTGACACTCTACATGCAGGAGCCGTGACACCCCGGTTTTCGCTCCGCAGCATTGTGTCCCCTCACCCCGGCTGGGCCGCAGAGCTTGCACTTACCGTGTGGTCGGTTGTTGTTCTCCGCTTCCTCCGCCTTCTCTCCGGGTGACGGGAATGAACCTTTCAATGAATAGAAGAAAAAAACGTCTCTTTTTCCGGGATGTGATTGGTCATCAGGCTGCAAAGAGCGACATCTAGCGGCTGTAATGTGCAACTGCGCCCGGCGACCCTGCACTGGCTGAATACACCACACGGGGGCGCCCTGTGTCCATAGGAGGGTGACGGGTGTAATAAACACAATGTATCACCTTATCACCCGGATCCCTCTATAACCGATCAGCAATAAATCTTAGATAGATAGATAGATAGATAGATAGATAGATAGATAGATAGATAGATAGATAGATAGATAGATAGATAGATAGATAGATAGATAGATAGATAGATAGATAGTAATGTATGTACACAGTGACTCCACCAGCAGAACAGTGAGTGCAGCTCTGGAGTATAATACAGGATGTAACTCAGGATCAGTACAGGATAAGTAATGTATGTTTGTACACAGTGACTCCACCAGCAGAATAGTGAATGCAGCTCTGGAGTATAATACAGGATGTAACTCAGGATCAGCACAGGATAAGTAATGTAATGTATGTACACAGTGACTCTACCAGCAGAATAGTGAGTGCAGCTCTGGAGTATAATACAGGATGTAACTCAGGATCAGCACGGGATAAGTAATGTAATGTATGTACACAGTGACACCACCAGCAGAATAGTGAGTACAGCTCTGGAGTATAATACAGGATATAACTCAGGATCAGTACAGGATAAGTAATGTAATGTATGTACACAGTGACTCTACCAGCAGAATAGTGAGTGCAGCTCTGGAGTATAATACAGGATGTAACTCAGGATCAGTACAGGATAAGTAATGTAATGTATGTACACAGTGACTCTACCAGCAGAATAGTGAGTGCAGCTCTGGAGTATAATACAGGATATAACTCAGGATCAGTACAGGATAAGTAATGTAATGTATGTACACAGTGACTCCACCAGCAGAATAGTGAGTGCAGCTCTGGAGTATAATACAGGATGTAACTCAGGATCAGTACAGGATAAGTAATGTAATGTATGTACACAGTGACTCCACCAGCAGAATAGTGAGTGCAGCTCTGGAGTATAATACAGGATGTAACTCAGGATCAGTACAGGATAAGTAATGTATGTACACAGTGACTCCACCAGCAGAATAGTGAGTGCAGCTCTGGAGTATAATACAGGATATAACTCAGGATCAGTACAGGATAAGTAATGTAATGTATGTACACAGTGACTCCACCAGCAGAATAGTGAGTGCAGCTCTGGAGTATAATACAGGATGTAACTCAGGATCAGTACAGGATAAGTAATGTAATGTATGTACACAGTGACTCTACCAGCAGAATAGTGAGTGCAGCTCTGGAGTATAATACAGGATATAATTCAGGATCAGTACAGGATAAGTAATGTAATGTATGTACACAGTGACTCCACCAGCAGAATAGTGACTGCAGCTCTGGAGTATAATACAGGATATAATTCAGGATCAGTACAGGATAAGTAATGTAATGTATGTACACAGTGACTCCACCAGCAGAATAGTGAGTGCAGCTCTGGAGTATAATACAGGATGTAACTCAGGATCAGTACAGGATAAGTAATGTAATGTATGTACACAGTGACCACCAGCACAATAGCGAGTGCAGCTCTGGAGTATAATACAGGCAGCAAATCAGGATCAGTACAGGATAAGTAATGTGTGTACACAGTGACTCCACCAGCAGAATAGTGAGTGCAGCTCTGGAGTTAATACTGGATGTAACTCAGGATCAGTACAAGATAAGTAAGGACAGAAGTTGTCAAACTAACCTAATCTGTTTTTATGAAGAGGTGAGCAGAAGTCTAGACAGAGGGGCCGCTGTGGATTTAGTGTTTTTAGACTTTGTAAAGGCATTTGACACTGTCCCCCATAGACGCCTAATGGGTAAATTAAGGACATTAGGTTTAGAAAATATAGTTTGTAATTGGATTGAGAATTGGCTCAAGGACCGTATCCAGAGAGTTGTGGTCAATGATTCCTTCTCTGAATGGTCACCGGTTATAAGTGGTGTACCCCAGGGTTCAGTGCTGGGACCACTATTATTCAACTTATTTATTAATGATATAGAGGATGGGATTAATAGCACTATTTCTATTTTTGCAGATGACACCAAGCTATGTAATATAGTTCAGACTATGGAAGATGTTCATGAATTACAGGCAGATTTAAACAAACTAAGTGTTTGGGCGTCCACTTGGCAAATGAAGTTTAATGTAGATAAATGTAAAGTTATGCATCTGGGTACCAACAACCTGCATGCATCATATGTCCTAGGGGGCGCTACACTGGCGGATTCACTTGTTGAGAAGGATCTGGGTGTACTTGTAAATCATAAACTCAATAACAGCATGCAGTGTCAATCAGCTGCTTCAAAGGCCAGCAGGATATTGTCGTGTATTAAAAGAGGCATGGACTCGCGGGACAGGGATGTAATAATGCCACTTTACAAAGCATTAGTGAGGCCTCATCTAGAATATGCAGTTCAGTTCTGGGCTCCAGTTCATAGAAAGGATGCCCTGGAGTTGGAAAAAATACAAAGAAGAGCAACGAAGCTAATAAGGGGCATGGAGAATTTAAGTTATGAGGAAAGATTGAAAGAATTAAACCTATTTAGCCTTGAAAAAAGAAGACTAAGGGGGGACATGATTAACTTATATAAATATATTAATGGCACATACAAAAAATATGGTGAAATCCTGTTCCTTGTAAAACCCCCTCAAAAAACAAGGGGGCACTCCCTCCGTCTGGAGAAAAAAAGGTTCAAGCTGCAGAGGCGACAAGGCTTCTTTACATTGAGAACTGTGAATTTATGGAATAGCCTACCGCAGGAGCTGGTCACAGCAGGGACAGTAGATGGCTTTAAAAAAGGGTTAGATAATTTCCTAGAACAAAAAAATATTAGCTCCTATGTGTAGAAATTTTTCCTTCCCTTTTCCCTTCCCTTGGTTGAACTTGATGGACATGTGTCTTTTTTCAGCCGTACTAACTATGTAACTATGTAACTATGTAATATAATGTATATACACAGTGACTCCACCAGCAGAATAGTGAATTCAGCTCTGGAGTATAATACAGGATATATGTAAAGGATCTGCCAGACACAGCTTCTGTGTCGACGCCCGTGGTTAGTCAGTCTGCACCTGCTCCTTAGTCTGATCGAGTGACCCCTCCTTCTACCAATCAGGCTGGGAGGCTGAGGAGTGGGAGAGCCTATCACAGCCTGGCCAGACGGAGCTTCCTGCTCCTCCTTTGCCTGTGATTCTGTCTGTTTCCTGGCTCTGCTGCTGCTGCTTGTACTTTTGTTCTCTGCTCCATATAGACCCTGGCTTACTGACTACTCTCCTGCTCTGCGTTTGATACCTCGTACACTCCTGGTTTGACTCAGCTCGTTCACTACTCTTGTAGCTCACGGTGTTGCCGTGGGCAACTTCCCCGTTCCCCTAGCTTCTGTGTACCCTTGTCTATTTGTCTGTCGTGCGCATAGTGAGCGTAGGGACCGTCACCCAGTTGTACGCCGTCGCCTAGGACGGGCCGTTGCAAGTAGGCAGGGACTGAGTGGCGGGTAGATTAGGGCTCACATGTCTGTCGCCCTACCCCGGCATTACAATATAACTCAGGATCAGTACAGGATAAGTAATGTAATGTATGTACACAGTGACTCCACCAGCAGAATAGTGAGTGCAGCTCTGGAGTATAATACAGGATATAACTCAGGATCAGTACAGTATAAGTAATGTATGTACACAGTGACTCCACCAGCAGAATAGTGAGTGCAGCTCTGGAGTATAATACAGGATATAACTCAGGATCAGTACAGGATAAGTAATGTAATGTATGTACACAGTGACTCCACCAGCAGAATAGTGAGTGCAGCTCTGGAGTATAATACAGGATGTAACTCAGGATCAGTACAGGATAAGTAATGTAATGTATATACACAGTGACTCCACCAGCAGAATAGTGAGTGCAGCTCTGTAGTATAATACAGGATGTAACTCAGGATCAGTACAGGATAAGTAATGTAATGTATGTACACAGTGACTCCACCAGCAGAATAGTGAGTGCAGCTCTGGAGTATAATACTGGATGTAACTCAGGATCAGTACAGGATAAGTAATGTAATGTATGTACACAGTGACTCCACCAGCAGAATAGTGAGTGCAGCTCTGGAGTATAATACAGGATGTAACTCAGGATGAGTACAGGATAAGTAATTTAATGTATGTACACAGTGACTCCACCAGCAGACTAGTGAGTGCAGCTCTGGACTATAATACGGGATATAATTCAGGATCAGTACAGGATAAGTAATGTATGTACACAGTGACTCCACCAGCAGAATAGTGAGTGCAGCTCTGGAGTATAATACAGGATGTAACTCAGGATCAGTACAGGATAAGTAATGTAATGTATGTGCACAGTGACTCCACCAGCAGACTAGTGAGTGCAGCTCTGGAGTATAATACAGGATAAGTAATGTATGTACACAGTGACTCCACCAGCAGAATAGTGAGTGCAGCTCTGCAGTATAATACAGGATGTAACTCAGGATCAGTACAGGATAAGTAATGTAATATATGTATACAGTGACTCCACCAGCAGAATAGTGAGTGCAGCTCTGGAGAATAATACAGGATGTAACTCAGGATCAGTACAGGATAAGTAATGTAATGTATGTACACAGTGACTCCACCAGCAGAATAGTAAGTGCAGCTCTGGAGTATAATACAGGATGTAACTCAGGATCAGTACAGGATAAGTAATGTAATGTATGTACACAGTGACTCCACCAGAAGAATAGTGAGTGCAGCTCTGGAGAATAATACAGGATGTAACTCAGGATCAGTACAGGATAAGTAATGTAATGTATGTACACAGTGACTCCACCAGCAGAATAGTAAGTGCAGCTCTGGAGTATAATACAGGATGTAACTCAGGATCAGTACAGGATAAGTAATGTAATGTATGTACACAGTGACTCCGCCAGCAGAATAGTGAGTGCAGCTCTGAAGTATAATACAGGATATAACTCAGGATCAGTACAGGATAAGTAATGTCATGTATGTACACAGTGACTCCACCAGCAGAATAGTCAGTGCAGCTCTGGAGTGGGAGGAGTAGGACGTGTGGAGAGAGCTGCTGAGACTACCGTGCAGGCCTTGGATCCAGGGACTTTCCTTATCCTATCTGCCCAGGCCTCATACCATCTGCCTGGGCTTGGAAAGTACCCTGAGGGGGGTTCCATCCTAGGATGGAGCCTCAGACCTCTACCTCCCGGAGCATGCCAGCGGGGGGTAGAGGGTCATCCCAGCTGGCTGGGAATATGCAAATGGTCGCGGGGGTGAGGGGATCATCTTGGGGCAAGGCTGTCCTGGCTCCCCCCGTGGCTGGAACCCTGGATAAGGGTATGGAGATGCGGTCCGGCATGGTGATCGAGGTGTTGTCATCTGGAGAAGGACCAGCGCCGTCCGGACATTTGGATGACGGTCGTGTGGAGGAATGGGGACAGCTGAGGACTGGAGAGACGGTGGAGAACTTCAGCTCCCGTCTGGCTATGCGGTTGGAGGAGTATCGGGACCTCAAGAAGTCGCTGCAACGGCTCCGTGCGGACTTGGCGGTCGCCAGAGGAAGGGCTGCAAAATGCACAGGAGGTAAGAGGTCCCGATACCGTTTAAATGTGAAATCCTTGTTGGAGGAAATAAAAGAAGTGGAAGAGAGACGTGAGGAGATTTTGGCAGGCGGAGGGGTGTTTGGAGAAAAGTTAAAAAACGAAGAGAGGTTTGCCGAGATGGCAGCACCTATAAAAATAGAATGTATGGAGGAAGACACAGCAAAGGAAAATGTGGTGGAGGCAATGGAGAGTGAGACTGTAAAGTCCAGAGAAGGCACAGATTCTGAGGCACCCAGGAGCAGTGAGGAGGAGGAGGGTGGACTCACAGCTGGGAGAAATCAAGAGTGTTTTGAAACTGACAGTGAGCGGCCTCCAGGATTACTCACTCAGATCCGTAACGTGGAGTCGCCGGTATCCTTCCAGGGATTTTGTTTCGGTGCGGAGTTACCCGCAGAGGAGGAAAAGCAAAAGAAAAAAAAATGTAAGAAGAAAAAAAAGGAAAAGGAAAAAAAATCTGCTAAAGGTTCATTTAAACTGGTGTATACAGCAAGATCCTTCCTGTGCTCTGAGCCAGATGAAAGTCAGGATCAGGGCGCAGGTCCCGCAAGACCCCCAGCTCAAGCCTCTGCAGTGGGGCTGGAGCGGGAATGCGGGGAGAGTGTTACGGGTCCGGCATTAGAACACGTGGTGGTCAAAATGGCGCCGGACGCCAACCCCTGCAAAGGGGGCGGTACTGGTGGCCTGGTGACGCCAGGGGGTGTGTCCCCGTGTCCGGTGAATGGCGAGCCCGGGAAACTGGTCTTTGATGCGAGTCAGGGGTCGGGAGAACGGGTAAACCAGAAACCGGATGTGGTGTCTGAAAGCCGGAAGTCTGTCGGTGTCGCAGTAAAGCCGTCAGACGTTCTGGACAAGGGCGGTCACAGAGGGGGCTCCGGCTCTGTTGGCCACTCCTCTGTGGGAGGGGGGAGTGGTCCGGCGCCGGAGGCGGCTCCAGTGACATCAGTGGCTCCTTCGTCCGCATCGCTGATAAGTGGTGTAGGCGAGAAGGGGGCTGCTGGCGTCGGGGGCGACGGTGGCCCCTTTCCCAAAAATGTTCCGCGCATAGAACAGATGGAGGTTAATGAGGCGGAGGGCACAGCGGGGACATCGCTTATAACATCTGGTGGCGTCCCTGCAAAGGTGCCTGATGATGCGGAGACTGAAGCAGTGTCTACCCACACAAAAAGTACAGAAAAAATACATAACATAGAACCAGGCCTGGCCAGAAGGATGACTGCAGGGGGACCTGGTGGGTTAAATGAAAAAGTTGCGGCTGTGGATGTGGAAACTGCTGGGGGTATGCAGGTGTCTGTAAATAAAGTTGCTGGAGTGTCTGCTGGTAATGGGGTGTTGAGTGCTGTGTCTGTGGGTGGTGGGGATGGGGTATCAACCAGGGGCAATGGGCCTGGCGCTCCTCTTGCTGTGACATCCGGCAGGTCTTATGCTGGTGTGGCAGCGGGGGGACAGCGGGCCCACCCATCTTCATCCTCAAGGTCCGGGGACGGTAACTTGCAACAACGTCTCTTGGACGCTTTAAGAGAGGGAAAGCAAACCCTAACCATAGGGGGAGTGCAGAAGGACCTGTCTTTCTGGATAGACAGATATGGTCTAAATGCCTTCCGAGAGCAACGAGGAGATCAGTGGTCGCTCCCAACAGCCGGGCAGGCTGTAGCCAGGAGGAATGTGGTCCGTCTCCGGTGGCGTGGCAATGATGCGTGCCCTCCCAGAAAGAGGGTGGTGGAGCTGCTGCTGGGGATGGGCTACAAGGCGAGTGACATCTTTGCCTTGATACATCCTCATGGCTCGGTCGAGTTTGACATCAGCTTTGTTCACCTAGGGGGCCTTGAGGTCTTCTGGGGGAACTACGAGCTGGTGAAGGACGAGCCTGGCTGGCGAGACTTTGCTGCACAAGCAATATCTCGCCAAAGTGGTCACAAGAGAGTGACCGTTCTTACCCGTAACGAGTCACTCTCTTGTATTGATATCATGACCTGGTTGGGAAGGTACGGAGAGGTAGTAGAGATGCCACGGAAGAACATGGATGAGTTTGGCATCTGGTCAGGGGCCTGGACGTTCATGGTTAAACTAAAGCGTCTGGGACAGACGGTGTCCCACATACCATCGTCTGCTTTCCTGGGAAGAGATCGGATCCTTGTCTTCTACCAGGGGCAGCCGAAGTTGTGTCACCGGTGTGGCGACCCCTCACATTTGAGTGCAGGCTGCAAGGTGCAGAAGTGTGCTCATTGTGGGGGGATTGGTCATCTAGCCGCATCGTGTGACCGTATTCGCTGCAACCTGTGTGGTGACTTAGGTCACCCGTTCAGTCGGTGTCCTCGCTCTGTTGTCAATGCTTGTTCCAAACCTGCAGAGGATGAGAGGAGGGAGGCCTCCGTGGGTGAGGGTGCGGGCAGGGACGATGGGGCACAGGGGCAAGGGAAGAATGCAAAGAAGGGTCCCCCTTCTCGCCAGAGAAGGGCGGAGAAGCGAAGGAAGGAGAGGATTCGGAGGGCGCTCCAGGAAACTGGGACGACCTCTGATTCGGATCTGGATGCCCCCCTTGAAGCTGATGCCCCTGGGGAGGTCGAATTGAACGAGGAGATGAGGAGGATCCAAAGGGAGCAGAGGGCTGAGGACTCTCAGTCCTCCCACTATGAAAGTGTGGGAGAGGAAGAGAGGACTCAGCCTACAGCAAAAGGGACACCGGGCAAAACCCAAGGGCCAAATACATCTGGCCCCGCCCTGGCCCAGGAAGGTAAATCCTGTACCCCCCTGGTGCGCTCTACTGATCGATACCATGCTCTCGTGGACGTTCCAGCCTCTCATACTAAGAGGGAGGGCATGGTAGGGCACCCTAGAGTCGTTGAGCCTCCCCTGCTGCAGGGGCCGTTGCCCCCAGAGGGGGAGGTTGACCCGGTACTTGGGGATGAAGATGGGAATAGGGTGGTGAGTATGGACTCCTCAGTTTGCAAGAAGCGAGGCAAAGAAGGGGGGTCCTCATCAGATAGAGGGGGGGGGTGGGAAGAAGAAAGCCGTCTAACTCAAACATCCATGATGGCGGCACCCACTCCGTTGACGCTGGCATCAATTAACGTTGCCAGCATTAAGTCAGATAGGGCGAGATTTGCAGCCTTTGATTTTCTTGGCCGAGTTGAAGCCGACATTTTGTTTTTGCAGGAGACCAGGCTGTCACTTTTGGCAGACGTCGTTAAATCTAGGAGGGAGTGGCGACGCGGGCCCTCCTACTGGTCTCTTGCGGCTGAGCCCTATAGCGGAGTGGCGGTCCTTTTCACCGCACCGGTAACATGCCGACGGATGATTGAGTTAGAAATGGGGAGGTGCTTGATCTTAGATGTCCTCATGAGGGGACAGGAATTAAGATTAATCAATATATACGGACCCCAGAGCAAATGGGACCGTAAAAGTCTCTTCATGAGGATTAAGCCTTTCCTTTTTTCAGGTCGACAAGTTATCTTTGGAGGGGACTTCAATACTGTCGTGAGGCCCCGAGATAGAGGAGGTTCCGGAGATAAAAAATTGACCTATGATAGTGTAGCATTAAAAAGTATAGTTAGCGATGCTCGCCTGGTGGATATCCACATCAGGCATACCCCAGGCCACTCGGGTTTCACCTATCGTAGAGGTAGTTGTAGGTCTAGGATAGACAGGTTTTTTTTGAAGGAGGAAGCCATCTCTTCACCAGTGTCCGTTGTTGAGGTGGAGTTCTCCGATCACTGTATGATTATTTTCTCTTTGAACATTGCAGAGTCCCTCCAGATGGGAAGAGGTATATGGAGGCTGAATTCTACTCTCTTGGAAGAAGCGGAGATAAGACAGGCCTTTGAGGATTTTCTTCAGAGCCAGGTACCTTTGTTGGATCTCAGTGGTACTAAGTCTGAGTGGTGGGAGTTGTTTAAAGTCCGGGTGGCAGGATTTTTCCGCAGGCTCTCGAGCCTCAGGTCCATGAGTAGGTACCGCCTATATCAGGAACTGAGGAGGAAACTCGAACATCTGGTCTCAACCGGGGGTAGTGGGGAGGAGATCTCCGTGGTGAAAGCTTTGCTCAGGAGGTGTCAGTATGATAGGCACACATCTTTAGTTCTTGTAAGGGATTTCGGGAGGTACCGCTCGCCCGACCCCTACAGGAACTGTAAGATGTCAGTGAGTCGTAAGGTTGTGACAGGACTGATTGATAGTACAGGATCTCTGAAGAGATCCAAATCAGGGATCTTGGAGGTCGTCAGATCCTTCTACTGGCACCTCTTGGGGAAGCAAGATCCAAACCGAGACGAGATGTCGGCTTTCCTGGCTGAAACCATCCCTGAGCCAGGGGTAGACCCCTCTCTCGGTGTTTTGATAGACTCGATCAAGGAAGAGGAAGTGGGATTGGCGATTGATGGGCTTGCCCTCAAAAAATCGCCAGGGCCGGATGGCTTAACATCCGAGTTTTATAAGACTTTTAAAGGAACCCTAGTTCCCCTCTTGACTGAGGTGTTTAATGAGTGCCTTTCCTCGGGTACTTTGCCAATGTCAATGAGGAGGTCGGCCTTGATCGTTTTGTCGAAGGGTAAAGACTCGACCCGTATTGAGAATTGGCGTCCCATAGCGCTGCTCAATACGGACAGAAAGGTTCTCGCAAAGGTGCTGTTTAATCGGCTGGTGAAGTTTGCATCCCGGCTCCTTTCGCCGGTCCAGCATTGCTCTGTTCCAGGCCGCAGCACATTTAGTGCTGTCCTCAGTGTCAGAGAGGCAGTGGAGCAGGGAAATTCTGGTCGGTGGGAGGGGTACATCCTGTCCTTGGACCAGGCCAAGGCTTTTGACCGGGTGGACCACGAGTACCTCTGGTCGGTCCTTCTGAGGTACGGCCTACCGGGGGGGTTTGTCAATTGGCTACAGACCTTATACACTGGGGCTGAGACTTTTGCGCTGGTGAACGGTTGGGTTGGAACCCCCTTTGAGGTTGGGTCTGGTGTCCGCCAGGGTTGTCCCTTGAGCCCTTTGCTATATGCGTTCGCAATTGATCCTTTTCTTAAAAGGATCGATCGTGGGCCATTGGCGGGAGTCGGGGCCGGCCTGGAGGGGCCGGAGGCCACTCAGAGGGTGGTTGCGTACGCAGACGACGTCTCCATTTTTGTCTCCTCGAGAGGGGAGGCAGAGTGGGTGATGTCGGAAGTGGAGCGTTACTCATTGGCATCTGGGTCCAAGATCAACCGGGATAAGTGCAAAAGTCTCTGGCTGGGAGGAGGAGATCCTGGTTTTGATCTCCCGGACACCCTTCCAGAGCCTCAGGGGTCTGCTAAGATCTTAGGAGTCGAATTTGGCCCGGGTGATTACCCCAAGAAGAACTGGGAGGATAGGCTGAATCTAGTTGCCCAGAAGGTCGACCAATGGAAGGGTTGGTCCTTAACCCTGAGGGAAAGGGTTCACTTGGCCAAGGCCTACCTGGTGCCCATGTTGCTTTACCTGGGCAGTGTGTGCATCTTGCCAGAACCTCTCTGGACTCGGGTCTATAGCCTGTTCTTCCAGCTGTTATGGGGGAACAGGCTCAACCTAATCAAGAGGGAGGTTACTTACCTACCAAGGACACTAGGCGGGTTAGGTATGGTTAACCCGGTGGTGTTCCTAGTGAACACCTTTGTTAAGATCAACCTGGCAAACCTCTGGCAAGAGAGGGCTCCTTGGTGGATATCCTCCTGCAGGGGGTGGTTTCGGCCTTTCTTCCAGGAATGGGAGAGAGGAGGGCAAGTGAAAGACCTGCGTACACCTCACGGACATCTCCCGGCTTATGCCACCCTGGCGCTGAAGATTGTTCGCCGGTGGGGTCTGGAGGTGTGGGAGATCAGGACCATGTCGAGAAAATTTCTTGACAAGAGGGTCCTGATGACCCACTTCCAGAAGCCCCTGGCGCTCAAAGACTGCCCAAGTAGTGACCTCGGGGTGGGATTAAAACTTTTAAATTCAGCGAGGATTCCCCAGAAGTTTTGGGATCTGGCTTGGCGTTGCTTCCATGGGAGACTGTATGTGAGGGGCAATCTAAAGTGCAGAAGCTCTGATGATCGGGATTGCCCCCGGGAGGAGTGCGGCGGAGTGCTGGAAAGCATGGAGCATTTCCTGCTTCATTGCCCTTTCAATACAGAGGTATACAAAAGGGTGGGAGCCTCCATTGGTTGGCCAGGCCTAACCATCCTCTCCTATGCTGGGTGGGCCTATGGAGTGTTCGGAGACCTCGGTGGTAGGGACCATTGCACCTTGTTTCTAGTCAGTATAGTGGTCAGGCACTTTATGTGGAATGCACGATGTCTAGTTTCTACCCAGAAGAAAATCCTCCTAGTGGATGAGGTTGTTAGCAATATCATGGGTGACCTTGTGAAGGTGCATTCTTTGGAGGTCGGCAGATTGGGAGCATCCAAAGCCTCTCGTCTTTGGAGGGGCTTTTCCTTTTGGGTGCCTTAATGTGTCTGCCTTCATGAGGGAGGGGGAGTCGTCACCGGTGCTCAACTGGAGGTGGGGGTCTGCGTTCCGCTGAGGCACCAATAAAAAAATATAGCGATAGGGCTCGGAATAAGGGAAAGGTGAGGGTCAGCATAGGGTCAGCTTTCAATAGGGTCAACAAAGGGCTAGTAATAGGGTAAGGAGATAGGGCAAGCGATAGGGAGGGTGCAGCGGTGGACGTGGTACCTTGGCCTCTGGGGGGGTGCTGGGGGGGGGCTTTCCCTTCTCTCTATCTGGTGATGGGCTAGGTAAGCACTGGAAGATTTTTGTTTTGTTTAGGATTGCAATGGCAGGAAAAAGGTTTACAAGCGACCGAACTTGGTGCTTTCGGGTACGGTGTATTTTGTATATGGTTTGGTATTTGGACAAGTTGGTGATGTGTATTGTATTATATTGTAAAAATGTTGTTAGAATAGGGATAGACTTAAGGGGGTTAATAGATAGGTTGGGAGGGGGTCGGGGGGGGGGGGGGGGTTTGCCTGACCCAGCCCCGGACTATGCGGACATGGGAGGACATGGGGCGGGGGGGCTGGGCTGGGGTGTTGGGTGTGGTGGTGGGGGCCAGCATCTGGACTATGCGGACGTGAGAGGACATGAGGCGAGATGCTGGCTGGGGTGGTGGAGTTTAGGTAAGAAGGGTAAGGTTAAGGAAAGTCAGGATGTGTATAGTGTGATTAAAAAAATAAAAAAATAAAAATAAAAATATATATTATAAAAATAAAAAATTAGAAAAAAAAAAAAAAATTGGGATTAGTATTATTCTATTTTGGATTGTTTTTGTTATTATTATTATTATTATTATTATTATGTTGTTGTTTTATTATTATTATCATCATTATTACGTTGTTTCTTTAGGCCCTTGGTTGACGTGGGTCGGGGGATTTTCTGTTAGTACTTTTGATGACGTTTATATGATGTTTGTATATATTCTAGTTATTGTTTAGTTTCGGATGAAGTGTAGATGTAAGTATATAAGAGTGGGGTGTATGTGGCCGGGTCTGGTATCGTTTTCTCTTCTCATATACAGAGATGTATAGAAGAAAATTTGTTTATAAGAATTGGGTTGTGACTTTTTGGTTATATGGAATTAGTTATGTATTTGTTTTTCAGTTTATGTTTTGTAAATTTATATAAAATAAAGAGATACAGGATATAACTCAGGACCAGTACAGGATAAGTAATGTCATGTATGTACACAGTGACTCCACCAGCAGAATAGTGAGTGCAGCTCTGGAGTATAATACAGGATATAACTCAGGATCAGTACAGGATAAGTAATGTAATGCATGTATACAGTGACTGCACCAGCAGAATAGTGAGTGCAGCTCTGGAGTATAATACAGGATGTAACTCAGGATCAGTACAGGATAAGTAATGTAATGTATGTACACAGTGACTCCACCAGCAGAATAGTGAGTGCAGCTCTGGAGTATAATACAGGATGTAACTCAGGATCAGTACAGGATAAGTAATGTAATGTATGTACACAGTGACTCCACCAGCAGAATAGTGAGTGCAGCTCTGGAGTATAATACAGGATATAACTCAGGATCAGTACAGGATAACTAATGTAATGTATGTACACAGTGACTCCACCAGCAGAATAGTGAGGGCAGCTCTGGAGTATAATAGAGGATGTAACTCAGGATCAGTACAGGATAAGTAATGTAATGTATGTACACAGTGACTCCACCAGCAGAATAGTGAGTGCAGCTCTGGAGTATAATACAGGATGTAACTCAGGATCAGTACAGGATAAGTAATGTAATGTATGTACACAGTGACTCCACCAGCAGAATAGTGACTGCAGCTCTGGAGTATAATACAGGATGTAACTCTGGATCAGTACAGGACAAGTAATGTAATGTATGTACACAGTGACACCACCAGCAGAATAGTGAGTGCAGCTCTGGAGTATAATACAGGATGTAATTCAGGATCAGTACAGGATAAGTAATGTAATGTATGTACACAGTGACTCCACCAGCAGAATAGTGAGTGCAGCTCTGGAGTATAATACAGGATGTAACTCAGGATCAGTACAGGATAAGTAATGTAATGTATGTACACAGTGACTCCACCAGCAGAATAGTCAGTGCAGCTCTGGAGTATAATACAGGATATAACTCAGGATCAGTACAGGATAAGTAATGTAATGTATGTACACAGTGACTCCACCAGCAGAATAGTGACTGCAGCTCTGGAGTATAATACAGGATGTAACTCAGGATCAGTACAGGATAAGTAATGTAATGTATGTACACAGTGACTCCACCAGCAGAATAGTGAGTGCAGCTCTGGAGTATAATACAGGATATAACTCAGGATCAGTACAGGACAAGTAATGTAATGTATGTACACAGTGACTCCACCAGCAGAATAGTGAGTGCTGCTCCGGAGTATAATACAGGATGTAACTCAGGATCAGTACAGGATAAGTAATGTAATGTATGTACACAGTGACTCCACTAGCAGAATAGTGAGTGCAGCTCTGGAGTATAATACAGGATGTAACTCAGGATCAGTACAGGATAAGTAATGTAATGTATGTACACAGTGACTCCACCAGCAGAATAGTGAGTGCAGCTCTGGAGTATAATACAGGATGTAACTCAGGATCAGTACAGGATAAGTAATGTATGTACACAGTGACTCCACCAGCAGAATAGTGAGTGCAGCTCTGGAGTATAATACAGGATGTAACTCAGGATCAGTACAGGATAAGTAATGTAATGTATGTACACAGTGACTCCACCAGCAGAATAGTGAGTGCAGCTCTGGAGTATAATACAGGATGTAACTCAGGATCAGTACAGGATAAGTAATGTAATGTATGTACACAGTGACTCCACCAGCAGAATAGTGAGTGCAGCTCTGGAGTATAATACAGGATGTAACTCAGGATCAGTACAGGATAAGTAATGTATGTACACAGTGACTCCACCAGCAGAATAGTGAGTGCAGCTCTGGAGTATAATACAGGATGTAACTCAGGATCAGTACAGGATAAGTAATGTAATGTATGTACACAGTGACTCCACCAGCAGAATAGTGAGTGCAGCTCTGGAGTATAATACAGGATCAGTACAGGATAAGTAATGGTGGATGGGATATGGTGTTTGTTCAGAGTTGTATGTGTCTTGTCTGATGATTTTGGGGGTAGCATTGAGGCTTTATATCATGGTGATTACCCTCTCTAGGGCACTTTTGGTCACTCTGGGCCCTTTCCTCTCCTGTCTGTTGTGATTTCTGGAGACTTTCGTGTGCTTCTTCGCCTCCTGTGACTGGTTTTGTGCAGCGCTGGGGCCTGATTTGCTCGTCGGTTGCAGTTTTCATTTCTTTGATCTCATCTGATCCTGAGTTTTGCTCATTTAAATCCAGTTTCTCCCCAGGAGATTGTGGAGTAGCAGAGCTGAGTGGGTTTTTGCTGTGGAGTAGCAGAGCCGAGTGGGTTTTTGCTGTGGAGTAGCAGAGCTGAGTGGGTTTTTGCTGTGGAGTAGCAGAGCTGAGTGGGTTATTTGCTGTGGAGTAGCAGAGCTGAGTGGGTTATTTGCTGTGGAACTCTACAGTATTTGAATATTAGTTTATTCTCACAACGTTCTGCATTATCGGAGAACAAGACAATTATTTTTGTAACTAGAGACAGAAGCAGTAATGTGCGGAGAAGAGGATAACACCTTAGGGGGGGGGGGCTCAGATATCAGATACAGGGTGGGGGGCGGCTCAGATATCAGATACAGGGTGGGGGGGCTCAGATATCAGATACAGGGTGGGGGGGGGGGCTCAGATATCAGATACAGGGTGGGGGGGGGGGGCTCCGATATCAGATACAGGGTGGGGGGGGGGGGCTCCGATATCAGATACAGGCTGGGGGGGGCTCCGATATCAGATACAGGCTGGGGGGGGCTCCGATATCAGATACAGGGTGGGGGGGGCTCAGATATCAGATACAGGGTGGGGGGCTCAGATATCAGATACAGGGTGGGGGGGCTCAGATATCAGATACAGGCTGGGGGGGGCTCCGATATCAGATACAGGCTGGGGGGGGCTCCGATATCAGATACAGGGTGGGGGGGGCTCAGATATCAGATACAGGGTGGGGGGCTCAGATATCAGATACAGGGTGGGGGGGCTCAGATATCAGATACAGGGTGGGGGGCTGTTAGAGGTTTATGGTCACACTTCAGGGGCTGAAAGCAAAAGCTTAACCATGTCCCAATCCATAAACAACAATGACTTGACTCTTTATATGATGATGTCACAGGACGCCATGTATAATTAGGGTCTACACTGTAAGAAAACGTCATGGCGTCCTATACGATAAGTTTACAATGTGGAGTACAATATGATAAATATATGATGTGGTGTCCTATCTGATTGTATGGAGTTCTACAAGATAAGTATACAATGCGGACTCAATCTAAGCAAAGAATGCAGAATTCTATATGAGGAGTATACAATGCGGAGTCCTATGGGATGAGTATACAATGCAGAGTCCTATGGGATGAGTATACAATGCAGAGTCCTATGGGATGAGTATACAATGCGGAGTCCTATGGGATGAGTATACAATGCGGAGTCCTATGGGATGAGTATACAATGCGGAGTCCTATGGGATGAGTATACAATGCGGAGTCCTATGGGATGAGTATACAATGCAGAGTCCTATGGGATGAGTATACAATGCGGAGTCCTATGGGATGAGTATACAATGCGGAGTCCTATGGGATGAGTATACAATGCGGAGTCCTATGGGATGAGTATACAATGCGGAGTCCTATGGGATGAGTATACAATGCGGAGTCCTATGGGATGAGTATACAATGCGGAGTCCTATGGGATGAGTATACAATGCGGAGTCCTATGGGATGAGTATACAATGCGGAGTCCTATGGGATGAGTATACAATGCGGAGTCCTATGGGATGAGTATACAATGCGGAGTCCTATGGGATGAGTATACAATGCGGAGTCCTATGGGATGAGTATACAATGCGGAGTCCTATGGGATGAGTATACAATGCGGAGTCCTATGGGATGAGTATACAATGCGGAGTCCTATGGGATGAGTATACAATGCGGAGTCCTATGGGATGAGTATACAATGCGGAGTCCTATGGGATGAGTATACAATGCGGAGTCCTATGGGATGAGTATACAATGCGGAGTCCTATGGGATGCGTATACAATGCGGAGTCCTATGGGATGCGTATACAATGCGGAGTCCTATGGGATGCGTATACAATGCGGAGTCCTATGGGATGCGTATACAATGCGGAGTCCTATGGGATGCGTATACAATGCGGAGTCCTATGGGATGCGTATACAATGCGGAGTCCTATGGGATGCGTATACAATGCGGAGTCCTATGGGATGCGTATACAATGCGGAGTCCTATGGGATGCGTATACAATGCGGAGTCCTATGGGATGCGTATACAATGCGGAGTCCTATGGGATGCGTATACAATGCGGAGTCCTATGGGATGCGTATACAATGCGGAGTCCTATGGGATGCGTATACAATGCGGAGTCCTATGGGATGCGTATACAATGCGGAGTCCTATGGGATGCGTATACAATGCGGAGTCCTATGGGATGCGTATACAATGCGGAGTCCTATGGGATGCGTATACAATGCGGAGTCCTATGGGATGCGTATACAATGCGGAGTCCTATGGGATGCGTATACAATGCGGAGTCCTATGGGATGCGTATACAATGCGGAGTCCTATGGGATGCGTATACAATGCGGAGTCCTATGGGATGCGTATACAATGCGGAGTCCTATGGGATGCGTATACAATGCGGAGTCCTATGGGATGCGTATACAATGCGGAGTCCTATGGGATGCGTATACAATGCGGAGTCCTATGGGATGCGTATACAATGCGGAGTCCTATGGGATGCGTATACAATGCGGAGTCCTATGGGATGCGTATACAATGCGGAGTCCTATGGGATGCGTATACAATGCGGAGTCCTATGGGATGCGTATACAATGCGGAGTCCTATGGGATGCGTATACAATGCGGAGTCCTATGGGATGCGTATACAATGCGGAGTCCTATGGGATGCGTATACAATGCGGAGTCCTATGGGATGCGTATACAATGCGGAGTCCTATGGGATGCGTATACAATGCGGAGTCCTATGGGATGCGTATACAATGCGGAGCTCTATATGAGGAGTATACAATGCAGAGCTCTATATGAGGAGTATACAATGCGGAGTCCTATGTGATGAGTACATACATATATATATATATATGGTCCCTTTTCTTGAAGGGGTTGCAGCTCTTCTCAATATTAGGGTGCTGTAGGGATGGAGGTCCGAGAAGCAGAGTTATGAGGGGCTGTTTGCAGGGTCCTCACACTGTAGTGGTCTCTGTGCTGCTGTGACATGGAGGGGACCCTGCGGTCACTGGGGAGGGTCTTTCTCTGGCATTATGGATATGATTACCCCCCCTGTTATGTTAGTTTAGGGCCAGGAGGTGGCGCTTTTCCCCTCATAGACAAGTGATCAGACGAACATCATTCTGCGAGTTGTCATGGAAACGGTTTGACAGCTTTCCAGATAACAAGAGCAATTCCTCCTCTCCCCACAAGGTCAGTATTAACCACTCGTGAGCCGGCAGAACGTGACGTACAGGACGTGAGGTGAAAACATGACATCATCCTGTCCACGTATGGCACATGAGGAGTGATGTCATCAGTATCACCGTGCATCTCCATGGGTGAGGCCCCCCCTATACAGTCCCTGGGGCCTTACATTGTGACTATTTGCTAGCCAAATTGGACAGCTAAGTGGCATGTTGCTGTTCTTTAGTTGAGACTTATACTCTAGTCGCATCCAGAGCTGCAGTAGCAATTGTGTTGGCTCCCAGTGTTGCAGCTAGGGAGGAGGTCCAACAGGTCTGGACCCCCAAAGGAACATTATTACTTCTCAGAGTGACTGGTAAAGAGAAGAAAAAAACTAATCACGTTATTAAATAAGAATACATTTTTAATATTTCTATGGTGACCAGAGGTATCGGTTGGCGCTGCCACATCCACGCGGCCGGTGCCATCTGCTGCCCGTCATGAAGTCACGTGTACATTCTCCGGTCTACATGACGCACAGTTATCTCGGAGACGCCGCGGCCAGAAACACAATCACAAAAGAGACAACGGAAACATGAAATTCTCCTAAAACAAATATCAGCAGAATCCGGTTCTCCGGCCGTTACAGCGTTAGACGGCGACACGCACTCATGTGACCAGATCCGGAGCCCCATCATCTGCTCTCCCAGTGAAGTAGTTACTGACACACAGGAACAAAACACAAGTACAACCCGACACCTTTGGGTTTGATACAAAATCAATTTTTTCTTTTAAAACCTACTACCCCTCCCCCCACCTGGTCCTTCACTGGCTCCACATCCATAGAGATGGGGACCTGTGGGGTCCCCATAATGGTATCAAGAGTCTGGCCCGGGGTCTGTGGCCTCAGTTGACGCTGTCCTCGTCGCTGCCCTCCCCCCGGTCATCCTTGGTCTCTGCCACACAACTCTCATCAATATTCTCCAGAGAGTCGGCGTGCTGGACGGACACCTCCGAGAGGCTGATGGTCGGGAGATTGCTCTGCTCAGGGTAAAGCCACGGCTTATGTTGGGGGTTATGCTTCTTCTTCCAGTCCGGATACTTCACCGAGGCCTTATACATCTTCTTCATGGCCTAGTGACAGATAAGATTAGTGAATAAAAACTCCATCACCCGACCCTATTCTGTTACCCCAATACCCCACCAAACCATCCCACCCCAATACCCCACCAAACCATCCCACCCCAATACCCCTCCAAACCATCCCACCCAATACCCCACCCAACCATACTACCCCAAAGCACCAACTAACCATCCCACCCAATACTTCACCCAACCATCCCATTCCAATACTTCACCCAACCATCCCACCCAATACTTCACCCAACCATCCCACCCAATACTTCACCCAACCATCCCACCCCAAAGCACCAATTAACTATCCCACCCGAAAGCACTAACTAACCATCCCACCCCAAAGCACCAACTAACCATCCCACCCAATACTTCACCCAACCATCCCATTCCAATACTTCACCCAACCAACCCATCCCAATACCCCACCTAACCATCACACCCAATACTTCCCCCAACCAT
This sequence comes from Rhinoderma darwinii, assembly GCF_050947455.1. Classification (NCBI taxonomy): domain Eukaryota; kingdom Metazoa; phylum Chordata; class Amphibia; order Anura; family Rhinodermatidae; genus Rhinoderma; species Rhinoderma darwinii. Next base: position 102,211 of record NW_027464144.1, read on the forward strand.
CCCACCCAATACTTCACCCAACCATCCCACCCCAAAGCACCAACTAACCATCCCACCCCAAAGCACTAACTAACCATCCCACCCCAAAGCACCAACTAACCATCCCACCCAATACCCCACCCAATACCCCACCCAACCATCCCACCCAACCATCACACCCCACTACCTCAACCAACCATCCCACCCCAAAGCACCACCCAACCATCCCATTCCAATACTTTACCCAACCATCCCATGCCAATACCCCACCCAACCATCCCACCAAATACTTCACCCCACTACCTCACCTAACCATCCCACCCCAAAGTACCACCCAATACCTCAGCTAACCATCCCACCCCAATGCCTAACCCAACCATCCCGCCCCAATACCCCAACCATCCCGCACCAATACCCCACCCAACCATCCCAAACGCCCCAATTCCCCACCCAACACTTCACCCCACTACCTCACCTAACCATCCCACCCCAAACCACCACCCAACTATCCCACCCGATACTTCACCCAACCATCCCAATACCTAACCCAACCATCCCATCCCAATACCCCACCCAACCATCACTCCCCACTCCCTCACCTAACCCTCCCACCCGAAAGCACCAACTAACCATCCCAGCCAATACTTCACCCAACCATCCCAATACCCCACCCAACCATCCCAATAAATAACCCAACCTTCACTTCCCAATACCCCACCCAACCATCACACCCCAAAGCACCAACTAACCATCCCACCCAATACTTCACCCAACCATCCCACCCAATACTTCCCCCAACCATCCCACCCAATACCTCACCCAACCATCCCGCCCCACTACCTCACCCAACCAACCCACCCCAAAGCACCACCCAATACTTCCCCCAACCATCCAATCCCAATACTTCACCCAACCATCCCAATACTTTACCCAACCATCCCATCCCGATGCCTAACCCAACTATCCCACCCCAAACATCCCACCCCAATACCCCACCCAACCATCACACCCAACCATCCCACCCCAAAGCACCCCCCAACCATCCCACCCAATACTTCCCCCAATCATCCAATCCCAATACTTCACCCAACCATCCTATCCCAATACTTTACCCAACCATCCCGATGCCTAACCCAACCATCCCACCCAATACTTCACTCCACTACCTCACCTAACCATCCCACCCCAAAGCACCACCCAATCATCCCACCCAATACTTCACCCAACTATCCCACCCCAATATCTAACCCAACTATCCCTCCCCAAACATCCGCCCCAATACCCCACCCAACCATCACACCTCACTACCTCACCCAACCATCCCACCCCAAAGCACCACCCAACCATCCCACCCAATACTTCCCCCAACCATCCCACCCAATACCTCACCCAACCATCCCACCCAATACCCCACCCAACCAGTCATCACACCCCACTACCTCACCCAACCAACCCACCCCAAAGCACCACCCAATACTTCCCCCAACCATCCAATCCCAATACTTCACCCAACCATCCCAATACTTTACCTAACCATCCCATCCCGATGCCTAACCCAACCATCCCACCCAATACTTCACCCCACTACCTCACCTAACCATCCCACCCAATACTTCCCCCAACCATCCAATCCCAATACTTCACCCAACCATCCCCTCCCAATACTTCACTCAACCATCGCAATACTTTACCCAACCATCCCATCCCGATGCCTAACCCAACCATCCCACCCAATACTTCACCCCACTACCTCACCTAACCATCCTACCCCAAAGCACCACCCAACCATCCCACCCAATACTTCACTAAACCATCCCAACCCGATACCTAACCCAACTATCCCACCCCAAACATCCCGCCCCAATACCCCACCCAACCATCCCAAAGCACCACCCAACCATCCTGCCCCAATACCCCACCCAACCATCCTGCCCCAATACCTAACTCAACCATCCCACCCCAAAGCACCACCCAACTATCCCATCCCAAAAGCATTATCCAACTATCCCACCCCAATACCTAACCCAACTATCTCACCCCAAACATCCCACCCCAATACCCCACCCAACCATCCCAAAGCACCACCCAACCATCCTGCCCCAATACCCCACCCAACCATGCTGCCCCAATACCCCACCCAATCATCCTGCCCCAATACCCTACCCAACCATCCTGCCCCAATACCCTACCCAACCATCCTGCCCCAATACCCTACCCAACCATCCTGCCCCAATACCTAACTCAACCATCCCACCCCAAAGCACCACCCAACCATCCCACCCAATACTTAACCCAACCATCCCATCCCAATACTTCACTCAACCATACCAATACTTTACCCAACCATCCCATCCCGATGCCTAACCCAACCATCCTATCCCAATACCCCACCCAACCAATACTTCACCCCACTACCTCACCTAACCATCCCACCCCAAAGCACCACCCAACCATCCCACCCAATACTTCACTAAACCATCCCACCTCGATACCTAACCCAACTATCCCACCACAAACATCCCGCCCCAATACCCCACCTAACCATCCCAAAGCACCACCCAACCATCCTGCCCCAATACCTAACTCAACCATCCCACCCCAAAGCACCACCCAACTATCCCATCCCAAAAGCATTATCCAACCATCCCACCCCAATACCTAACCCAACTATCCCACCCCAAACATCCCGCCCCAATACCCCACCCAACCATCCCAAAGCACCACCCAACCATCCCAATACCCCACCCAACCATCCTGCCCCAATACCCCACCCAACCATCCTGCCCCAATACCTAACTCAACCATCCCACCCCAAAGCATTATCCAACCAGCCCACCCCAATACTTCACTTAACCATCCCATCACAAACATTGCCCAACCATCCCGCCCCAAATCTCCAACCAACCGTTCCACCCTGATACCACACCCAAACATCTTACCCCAATACCCTACCAAACCATCCCACCCCAATACCCTACCAAACCATCCTGCCCCATTACCTATGTCCCTGGCGCCAGTGCTGGCATGTCACTGACAATGAGCAGTAGGACCAATAGTGTGTCCATGGAGACAAATAAATCCTATAAGGTCAGCGGGAATACGATCTGTAGGTTGGGACTGTTATCCAATGTTAAGTTGTCTAATCTGACTGAGGGAAGTTCTATAATAATGAATGAGTTTGGACTGGTCCATCGGAAAACGGCTTCCGAGTCTTAGTTGCTCAACTCCCCTATTGATGAGCCTGAGATCTTGACTTGGATGTTGGCGACTTTGGACACGGCTTATGACTGAACAGGTCCCATAACATCGGGGGTAGGTGGGGGTCCCAGCAGCTTTTACTACAAGTACTCAGTATTACTACGCCAACTGGGCATCCATAGAATGTACACATGTCAACGGTGTAAAAGAGTTGCCCTTCACATCGGCTCTGTGCCCTGGCTAACCAAAGAGGTGACAAATGGGGGACCCTGCACTATTTTCCCTAAATGTCCTAATAACGAGTGTGGTTCTGTGAAGCCCAAAGGACCAAATGTAAAAATTAATCCGACTCCCGCAAGAACTCGGAACCTCAACATCACCACCGCCCATCACTCACCTTTGGAGCCAGAAACTGAGAGGACTTGTTCACGACCCACTTCGGTAAAGAACCTGCAGAAGAGAGAACAGAGATAAGGGAACATGTCCTCACATAGGGGCCCCCAGACCCAGTGGTGGCCCTCAGTGACCTCGGAAGCCCCCGGACATACATTTCCCCTATTAAGATGATCACTCCCAACATCCCCTGCCGCTGGTCATGTGTGTCACTCACCTCTAGGGTCCACCTGGGCCAGGTAGATGAGGGTACATTTGTTGGAGCCCCCTCCCTGGATGAGGTAGCCAGTCTGGATGGACACTGCTCTCACCAGGTCCTTTTTGGGGGGATATTTCTGTAACGAAACGTCAGAAGTGAAGTTGTAAAATCTTCAGTGTCAACGAATTAAGGATTTGGTTTATTAAGGATTTGGTTTATTTAAGGTGACGCTTTAAACACCTTTGTACAGTTTACACTTTTAGTCACAGGTGTAACTTGTGTCCTGATCTTTTGTTACATCCTATCTTGTATACTCCAGTCACATCGAGAGCTGCATTCAAAACGGGTTTCCGGTTAACTCTCAGGTAAACAGTAAGTTACTGCTGCAGTGTCTGTACAGGTCATGCACTGCTGTGCTGTATTTTGGGAGATGTGGTGTTACTTTACACAGTACAGTAATCTGAACAAGACAAAGAAACAAACTCTTACAGAAGGTGGACCAGGATACTGAGCATTATATCAGCTCAATTAGAGGTAGTACCCCCATAATAGTTCCAGGATCAGTATCCCCATAACACATATGGCTGTCAGTACATTCCGGTTAGATCACATGTAGCAAGCAGCATATTTGTAACTGCAGCTCTGGATGTGATTGGAGTATAATCATGATGTAACGGATGGATCAGTACCAGATAAGTAAAGGATTTGCACAGCGTCTCCGCGTTCTATGGAGATGACGTCTGGATGTAGATTGTAAAGCAACGTCACAGACAAGTAAAGACCCGGCGCGCCTTCTCCATGGTCCGGATATAGGTGCCGGCTGCTCCATCCCAACACTCAACGCCGTCTCCACTTACTCTGGGAGTGTCTATAGAGGGACGACAACTCGTGACGATAACCTGCCGTGGTAACAGACCTGTGTATATATATATATATAGTGTGACGATAAAGAGTGCACACAGAGGGGGCCGTACAGTGCACACAGAGGGGGCCGTACAGTGCCCACAGAGGGGGCCGTACAGTGCACACAGAGGGGGCCGTACAGTGCACACAGAGGGGGCCCTACAGTGCCCACAGAGGGGGCCCTACAGTGCCCACAGAGGGGGCCGGACAGTGCCCACAGAGGGGGCCGGACAGTGCCCACAGAGGGGGCCGGACAGTGCCCACAGAGGGGGCCGGACAGTGCCCACAGAGGGGGCCGGACAGTGCCCACAGAGGGGGCCGGACAGTGCACAGATCGTATATTCAATGCCTAGAGACATAGGGGGAGATTTAAAAGCAAAATCCACCAAAATTCTAGCTCAAACTGCGCAAAAAAAACGCATTCATACACGCCAAGCGCCAAACACCTCACTCTAAAGTTTTGAAAAGTGTCTAGAAAAAAGGAGCGAGTGTAGGTGTAGAGTGAACCAGCGATAAAGTGGCGTAAGGAAGAGAAAAGTGTCCAGCAAAATGCGCCAAATTTATCAAACAGCGGGCGCCAACGTGATTCATTTTGTGCAGCTTCCGCCTGTTTAGGACAGTATTGACAAATCTCCCCCACAGGGCAAACAGTGCCCATACCCAGGCGTATCATACATTCCCAGAGTGCTGTACTATGACTGGCGCCAGAGTGTTGTAAAGCGCCACAGTCAAATCATGCCCACACAGTGCCAGAGGCCTGGCATTACTATACAGACTTAGTTATACAGCGATACATACTGCCATACAGTCCTCGCGCGCCGCCATACAGTCCTCGCGCGCCGCCATACAGTCCTCGCGCGCCGCCATACAGTCCTCGCGCGCCGCCATACAGTCCTCGCGCGCCGCCATACAGTCCTCGCGCGCCGCCATACAGTCCTCGCGCGCCGCCATACAGTCCTCGCGCGCCGCCATACAGTCCTCGCGCGCCGCCATACAGTCCTCGCGCGCCGCCATACAGTCCTCGCGCGCCGCCATACAGTCCTCGCACGCCGCCATACAGTCCTCGCATACCGCCATATTTATTATCGCCATACTGTGCCCACGTACGGTGAGATATTTTAAGAACAGAAAAAAATAGTGGCAATATTGTGCCAAACACAACAAGAGGCTCCGCACTTCACCAGTCAGGACATCGCACGAGCAGCAGATGTCACTTACTGAGCCCCCGGGATATAACCGCGCTGCGGAGTGCCACGTAACCGCTCAACTACTCCAACCAGACACGGCGCGGCCGCCGCACAATAAAGAACCAACATCTTCTATCCCCGGCTGCAACACATCAATCATGTTATTTATATGACAAGCTGCGATTGAAAGTGACCTCGATTTATACCGGGAATTCAGAGCCGGAGCGATCCCAATACGAGAAAACACGACAAGAAAACACGCCACGCGCCGCAAAGACGAGATCGACATCTGTGTTTATCTAGAAATATCTGACAGAACGAAACGAGCAGAAAACTAACCCCGAGGATCAACACGGCACCGAACACTGATATACCAGCCGCACATATAGAATTATATACAGGAGATACCCAGGTTATACCAGCCGCACATCTAGAATTATATACAGGAGATACCCAGGTTATACCAGCCGCACATATAGAATTAAATACAGGAGATACCCAGGTTATACCAGCCGCACATATAGAATTATATACAAGAGATACCCAGGTTATACCAGCCGCACATATAGAATTATATACAGGAGATACCCAGGTTATACCAGCCGCACATCTAGAATTATATACAGGAGATACCCAGGTTATACCAGCCGCACATATAGAATTAAATACAGGAGATACCCAGGTTATACCAGCCGCACATATAGAATTATATACAAGAGATACCCAGGTTATACCAGCCGCACATATAGAATTAAATACAGGAGATACCCAGGTTATACCAGCCGCACATCTAGAATTATATACAGGAGATACCCAGGTTATACCAGCCGCACATATAGAATTATATACAGGAGATACCCAGGTTATACCAGCCGCACATCTAGAATTATATACAGGAGATACCCAGGTTATACCAGCCGCACATCTAGAATTATATACCAGCCGCACATCTAGAATTATATACAGGAGATACCCAGGTTATACCAGCCGCACATCTAGAATTATATACAGGAGATACCCAGGTTATACCAGCCGCACATCTAGAATTATATACAGGAGATACCCAGGTTATACCAGCCGCACATCTAGAATTATATACAGGAGATACCCAGGTTATACCAGCCGCACATCTAGAATTATATACAGGAGATACCCAGGTTATACCAGCCGCACATATAGAATTATATACAGGAGATACCCAGGTTATACCAGCATGCTCCATATCACTATATACAAGAAGATGTATAACTTATACCAGCTGTACATATATAATTATATACAGGATATACCCAGGTTATACCAGCATGCTCCATATCACTATATACAAGAAGATGTATCACTTATACTAGCTGTACATATATAATCATATACATAAGATACCCAGGTTATACCAGCGTCCTCCATATCACTATATACAAGAAGATGTATAACTTATACCAGCTATACATATATAATTATATACAGAAGATACCTAGGTTATACCAGCATGCTCCATATCACTATATACAAGAAGATGTATAACTTATACCAGCTGTACATATATAATTATATACAGAATATACCCAGGTTATACCAGCATGCACCATATCACTATATACAGGAATATGTATCACTTATACCAGCTGTACATATATAATCATATACATAAGATACCCAGGTTATACCAGCATGCTCCATATCACTATATACAGGAAGATGTATAACTTATACCAGCAGTACATATATAATTATATACAGAAGATACCCAGGTTATACCAGCATGCTCCATATCACTATATACAAGAGGATGTATAACTTATACCAGCTGTACATATATAATTATATACAGAAGATACCCAGGTTATACCAGCATGACCATATCACTATATACAAGAAGATATATAACTTATACCAGCTGTACATATATAATTATATACAGAAGATACCCAGGTTATACCAGCATGCTCCATATCACTATATACAAGATGATGTATAACTTATACCAGCTGTACATATATAATTATATACAGAAGATACCCAGGTTACACCAGCATGCTCCATATCACTATATACAAGAAGATATATAACTTATACCAGCTGTACATATATAATTATATACAGAAGATACCCAGGTTATACCAGCATGCTCCATATCACTATATACAAGAAGATATATAACTTATACCAACTGTACATATATAATTATATACAGAAGATACCCAGGTTATACCAGCATGCTCCATATCACTATATACAAGAAGATATATAACTCATACCAGCTGTACATATATAATTATATACAGGAGATACCCAGGTTATACCAGCATGCTCCATATCACTGTATACAAGAAGATGTATAACTTATACCCGCTGTACATATATAATTATATACAGAAGATACCCAGGTTATACCAGCATGCTCCATATCACTATATACAAGATGATGTATAACTTATACCAGCTGTACATATATAATTATATACAGAAGATACCCAGGTTATACCAGCATGCTCCATATCACTATATACAAGAAGATGTATAACTTATACCAGCTGTACATATATAATAATATACAGAAGATACCCAGGTTACACCAGCATGCTCCATATCACTATATACAAGAAGATGTATAACTTATACCAGCTGTACATATATAATTATATACAGAAGATACCCAGGTTATACCAGCATGCTCCATATCACTATATACAAGAAGATGTATAACTTATACCAGCTGTACATATATAATTATATACAGAAGATACCCAGGTTATACCAGCATGTTCCATATCACTATATACAAGAAGATGTATAACTTATACCAGCTGTTCATATATAATTATATACAGGAGATACTCAGGTTATAACAGCATGCTCCATATCACTATATACAAGAAGATGTATAACTTATACCAGCTGTACATATATAATTATATACAGAAGATACCCAGGTTATACCCACAAGCTCCATATCACTATATACAGGAAGATGTATAACTTATACCAGCTGTACATATATAATTATATACAGAAGATACCCAGGTTATACCAGCATGCTCCATATCACTATATACAAGAAGATGTATAACTTATATCAGCTGTACATATATAATTATACACAGAAGACACCCAGGTTATACCAGCATGCTCCATATCACTATATACAAGAAGATGTATAACTTATATCAGCTGTACATATATAATTATACACAGAAGACACCCAGGTTATACCAGCATGCTCCATATCACTATATACAAGAAGATGTATAACTTATACCAGCTGTACATATATAATTATATACAGAAGATACCCAGGTTACACCAGCATGCTCCATATCACTATATACAAGAAGATATATAACTTATACCAGCTGTACATATATAATTATATACAGGAGATACCCAGGTTATACCAGCATGCTCCATATCACTATATACAAGAAGATGTATAACTTATACCAGCTGTACATATATAATTATGTACAGGAGATACCCAGGTTATACCAGCATGCTCCATATCACTATATACAAGAAGATGTATAACTTATACCCGCTGTACATATATAATTATATACAGGAGATACCCAGGTTATACCAGCATGCGCCATATCACTATATACAAGAAGATGTATTACTTATACCAGCTGTACATGTATAATTATATACAGAAGATACCCAGGTTATACTAGCATGCTCCATATCACTATATACAGGAAGATGTATAACTTATACCAGCTGTACATATATAATTATATACAGAAGATACCCAGGTTATACCAGCATGCTCCATATCACTATAAACAAGAAGATGTATAACTTATACCAGCTGTACATATATAATTATATACAGAAGATACCCAGGTTATACCAGCATGCTCCATATCACTATAAACAAGAAGATGTATAACTTATACCAGCTGTACATATATAATTATATATAGAACATACCCAGGTTATACCAGCATGCTCCATATCACTATATACAAGAAGATGTATAACTTATACCAGCTGTAAATATATAATTATATACAGAAGATACCCAGGTTATACCAGCATGCTCCATATCACTATATACAAGAAGATGTATAACTTATACCAGCTGTACATATATAATTATATACAGAAGTTGCCCAGGTTATACTAGCATGCTCCATATCACTATATACAAGAAGATGTATAACTTATAGCAGCTGTACATATATAATTATATACAGAAGATACCCAGGTTACACCAGCATGCTCCATATCACTATATACAAGAAGATGTATAACTTATACCAGCTGTACATATATAATTATATATAGAAGATACCCAGGTTATACCAGCATGCTCCATATCACTATATACAGGAAGATGTATAACTTATACCAGCTGTACATATATAATTATGAACAGGAGATACCCAGGTTATAGCAGCATGCTCCATATCACTATATACAGGAAGATATATAACTTATACCAGCTGTACATATATAATTATATACAGAAGATACCCAGGTTATACCAGCATGCTCCATATCACTATATACAAGAAGATGTATAACTTATACCAGCTGTACATATATAATTATATACAGAAGATACCCAGGTTATACCAGCCTGCTTCATATCACTATATACAAGAAGATGTATAACTTATACCAGCTGTACATATATAATTATATACAGAAGATACCCAGGTTATACCAGCCTGCTCCATATCACTATACACAAGAAGATGTATAACTTATACCAGCTGTACATATATAATTATATACAGAAGATACCCAGGTTATACCAGCATACTCCATATCACTATATACAGGAAGATGTATAACTTATACCAGCTGTACATATATAATTATATACAGAAGATACCCAGGTTATACCAGCATGCTCCATATCACTATATACAAGAAGATGTATAACTTATACCAGCTGTACATATATAATTATATACATAAGATGCCCGGGTTATACCAGCATGCTCCATATCACTATATACAAGAAGATGTATAACTTATACCAGCTGTACATATATAATTATATATAGAAGATACCCAGGTTATACCAGCATGCTCCATATCACTATATACAAGAAGATGTATAACTTATACCAGCTGTACATATATAATTATATACAGAAGATACCCAGGTTATACCAGCATGCTCCATATCACTATATACAAGAAGATGTATAACTTATACCAGCTGTACATATATAATTATATACATAAGATGCCCGGGTTATACCAGCATGCTCCATATCACTATATACAAGAAGATGTATAACTTATACCAGCTGTACATATATAATTATATATAGAAGATACCCAGGTTATACCAGCATGCTCCATATCACTATATACAAGAAGATGTATAACTTATACAAGCTGTACATATATAATTATATACAGAGGATACCCAGGTTATACCAGCATGCTCCATATCACTATATACAGGAAGATGTATAACTTATACCAGCTGTACATATATAATTATATACAGAAGATACCCAGGTTATACCAGCATGCTCCATATCACTGTATACAGGAAGATGTATAACTTATACCAGCTGTACATAGATAATTATATACAATACCCAGGTTATACCAGCATGCTCCATATCACTATATACAAGAAGATGTATAACTTATACCAGCTGTACATATATAATTATATACATAAGATGCCCGGGTTATACCAGCATGCTCCATATCACTATATACAAGAAGATGTATAACTTATACCAGCTGTACATATATAATTATATATAGAAGATACCCAGGTTATACCAGCATGCTCCATATCACTATATACAAGGAGATGTATAACTTATACCAGCTGTACATATATAATTATATATAGAAGATACCCAGGTTATACCAGCATGCTCCATATCCCTATATACAAGAAGATGTATAACTTATACCAACTGTACATATATATAATTATATACAGGAGATACCCAGGTTATACCAGCATGCTCCATATCACTATATACAAGAAGATGTATAACTTATACCAGCTGTACATATATATAATTATATACAGAAGATACCCAGGTTATATCAGCATGCTCCATATCACTATATACAAGAAGATGTATAACTTATACCAGCTGTACATATATATAATTATATACATAAGATGCCCGGGTTATACCAGCATGCTCCATATCACTATATACAAGAAGATGTGTAACTTATATCAGCTGTACATATATAATTATATACAGAGGATACCCAGGTTATACCTGCATGTTCCATATCACTATATACAGGAAGATGTATAACTTATACCAGCTGTACATATATAATTATATACAGAAGATACCCAGGTTATACCAGCATGCTCCATATCACTATATACAAGAAGATGTATAACTTATACCAGCGGTACATATATAATTATATACAGAAGATACCCGGGTTATACCAGCATGCTCCATATCACTATATACAAGAAGATGTATAACTTATACCAGCTGTACATATATAATTATATACAGAAGATACCCAGGTTATACTAGCATGCTCCATATCACTATATACACAAGAAGATGTATAACTTATACCAGCTGTACATATATAATTATATACAGAAGATCCCCAGGTTATACCAGCATGCTCCATATCACTATATACAGGAAGATGTATAACTTATACCAGCTGTACATATATCATTATATACAGAGGATACCCAGGTTATACCAGCATGCTCCATATCACTATATACAAGAAGATGTATAACTTATACCAGCTGTACATATATAATTATATACAGAAGATACCCAGGTTATACTAGCATGCTCCATATCACTATATACACAAGAAGATGTATAACTTATACCAGCTGTACATATATAATTATATACAGAAGATCCCCAGGTTATACCAGCATGCTCCATATCACTATATACAGGAAGATGTATAACTTATACCAGCTGTACATATATCATTATATACAGAGGATACCCAGGTTATACCAGCATGCTCCATATCACTATATACAAGAAGATGTATAACTTATACCAGCTGTACATATATAATTATATACAGAAGATACCCAGGTTATACCAGCATGCTCCATATCACTATATACAAGAAGATGTATAACTTATACCAGCTGTACATATATAATTATATACAGACAATACCCAGATTATACCAGCATGCTCCATATCACTATATACAGGAAGATGTATAACTTATACCAGCTGTACATATATCATTATATACAGAGGATACCCAGGTTATACCAGCATGCTCCATATCACTATATACAAGAAGATGTATAACTTATACCAGCTGTACATATATAATTATATACAGAAGATACCCAGGTTATACCAGCATGCTCCATATCACTATATACAAGAAGATGTATAACTTATACCAGCTGTACATATATAATTATATACAGACAATACCCAGATTATACCAGCATGCTCCATATCACTATATACAGGAAGATGTATAACTTATACCAGCTGTACATATATAATTATATACAGAAGATACCCAGGTTATACCAGCATGCTCCATATCACTATATACAAGAAGATGTATAACTTATACCAGCTGTACATATATAATTATATACAGAAGATACACAGGTTATACCAGCATGCTCCATATCACTATATACAAGAAGATGTATAACTTATACCAGCCGTACATATATAATTATATACAGGAGATACCCAGGTTATACCAGCATGCTCCATATTACTATATACAAGAAGATGTATAACTTATACCAGCTGTACATATATAATTATATACAGAAGATACCCAGGTTATACCAGCATGCTCCATATCACTATATACAAGAAGATGTATAACTTATACCAGCTGTACATATATAATTATATACAGAATATACCCAGGTTATACCAGCATGCTCCATATCACTATATACAGGAAGATGTATAACTTATACAAGCTGTACATATATAATTATATACAGAATATACCCAGGTTATACCAGCATGCTCCATATCACTATATACAGGAAGAAATATAACTTATACCAGCTATACATATATAATTATATACAGGAGATACCCAGGTTATACCAGCATGCTCCATATCACTATATACAAGAAGATGTATAACTTATACCAGCTGTACATATATAATTATATACAGAAGATACCCAGGTTATACCAGCATGCTCCATATCACTATATACAAGAAGATGTATAACTTATACCAGCTGTACATATATAATTATATACAGAAGATACCCAGGTTATACCAGCATGCTCCATATCACTATATACAAGAAGATGTATAACTTATACAAGCTGTACATATATAATTATATACAGAGGATACCCAGGTTATACCAGCATGCTCCATATCACTATATACAAGAAGATGTATAACTTATACCAGCTGTACATATATAATTATATACAGAAGATACCCAGGTTATACTAGCATGCTCCATATCACTATATACACAAGAAGATGTATAACTTATACCAGCTGTACATATATAATTATATACAGAAGATCCCCAGGTTATACCAGCATGCTCCATATCACTATATACAGGAAGATGTATAACTTATACCAGCTGTACATATATCATTATATACAGAGGATACCCAGGTTATACCAGCATGCTCCATATCACTATATACAAGAAGATGTATAACTTATACCAGCTGTACATATATAATTATATACAGAAGATACCCAGGTTATACCAGCATGCTCCATATCACTATATACAAGAAGATGTATAACTTATACCAGCTGTACATATATAATTATATACAGAAGATACCCAGGTTATACCAGCATGCTCCATATCACTATATACAAGAAGATGTATAACTTATACCAGCTGTACATATATAATTATATACAGACAATACCCAGATTATACCAGCATGCTCCATATCACTATATACAGGAAGATGTATAACTTATACCAGCTGTACATATATCATTATATACAGAGGATACCCAGGTTATACCAGCATGCTCCATATCACTATATACAGGAAGATGTATAACTTATACCAGCTGTACATATATCATTATATACAGAGGATACCCAGGTTATACCAGCATGCTCCATATCACTATATACAAGAAGATGTATAACTTATACCAGCTGTACATATATAATTATATACAGAAGATACCCAGGTTATACCAGCATGCTCCATATCACTATATACAAGAAGATGTATAACTTATACCAGCTGTACATATATAATTATATACAGAAGATACCCAGGTTATACCAGCATGCTCCATATCACTATATACAAGAAGATGTATAACTTATACCAGCTGTACATATATAATTATATACAGAAGATACCCAGTTTATACCAGCATGCTCCATATCGCTATATACAAGAAGATGTATAACTTATACCAGCTGTACATATATAATTATATACAGAAGATACCCAGGTTATACCAGCATGCTCCATATCACTATATACAAGAAGATGTATAACTTATACCAGCTGTACATATATAATTATATACAGAAGATACACAGGTTATACCAGCATGCTCCATATCACTATATACAAGAAGATGTATAACTTATACCAGCCGTACATATATAATTATATACAGGAGATACCCAGGTTATACCAGCATGCTCCATATCACTATATACAGGAAGATGTATAACTTATACAAGCTGTACATATATAATTATATACAGAGGATACCCAGGTTATACCAGCATGCTCCATATCACTATATACAAGAAGATGTATAACTTATACCAGCTGTACATATATAATTATATACAGAGGATACCCAGGTTATACCAGCATGCTCCATGTCACTATATACAAGAAGATGTATAACTTATACCAGCTGTACATATATAATTATATACAGAAGATACCCAGGTTATACCAGCATGCTCCATATCACTATATACAAGAAGATGTATAACTTATACCAGCTGTACATATATAATTATATACAGAAGATACCCAGGTTATACCAGCATGCTCCATATCACTATATACAGGAAGATGTATAACTTATACCAGCTGTACATATATAATTATATACAGAATATACCCAGGTTATACCAGCATGCTCCATATCACTATATACAAGAATATGTATAACTTATACCAGCTGTACATATATAATTATATACAGGAGATACCCAGGTTATACCAGCATGCTCCATATCACTGTATATACAAGAAGATGTATAACTTATACCAGCTGTACATATATAATTATATACAGAAGATACCCAGGTTATACCAGCATGCTCCATATCACTATATACAGGAAGATGTATAACTTATACCAGCTGTACATATATAATTATATACAGAGGATACCCAGGTTATACCAGCATGCTCCATATCACTATATACAAGAAGATGTATAACTTATACCAGCTGTACATATATAATTATATACAGAATATACCCAGGTTATACCCACAAGCTCCATATCACTATATACAAGAAGATGTATAACTTATACCATCTGTACATATATAATTATATACAGGAGATACCCAGGTTATACCAGCATGCTCCATATCACTATATACAAGAAGATGTATAACTTATACCTGCTGTACATATATAATTATATACAGAAGATACCCAGGTTATACCAGCATGCTCCATATCACTATATACAGGAAGATGTATAACTTATACCTGCTGTACATATATAATTATATACAGAAGATACCCAGGTTATACCAGCATGCTCCATATCACTATATACAGGAAGATGTATAACTTATACCTGCTGTACATATATAATTATATACAGAAGATACCCAGGTTATACCAGCCTGCTCCATATCACTATATACAAGAAGATGTATAACTTATACCAGCTGTATATATATAATTATATACAGGAGATACCCAGGTTATACCAGCATGCTCCATATCACTATATATTCGCAGGTTACATACAAGGTTACACAGCATAGCTCATGTTATAGCATTCTGTATAATGTAGAACACACACTTACTGCATGTTTGACAGAGTAGTTCATGATGATGAAATCATTCCCCATTGGTAGCCAGGAGCGCAGTGTGATGACATCACGATTCTTTAATGGTTTTGGACACTTCCCTAAGGAGAAATGGCAGAAAATGGAAAGGATTCAGCTGCTGATGAACCTCCTTTGAAAGAAAAAGAGGGAGATTCATGCCTATCAATACCTTGTAGTGGACTGTGAGGAGCAGGAGAGGACTGGGCTTGAGGAGGGAGGAGGAGGAACACTATGATAGCTGTTGGTGTAGTAGAATATTTGGTGCCAATTGTGAGATGTGACATTAGGAAGCACCAAATATCCAGAACTGCAGAATATCCATTGACGTGGAACAGGTGCAGGCGAAGGTAGGCGCCCGTCTAGAGCAATGTGTGGCATTATTAACAAGAGACACTGTGTGGCACTATCTACAGGGTGCATTGTGTGTGGCAGTTTCTACAGGGGGCACAGTGTGTGGGTGTTTCTACACTGTGTGGTACTATCTACAGGGTGCATTGTGTGTGGCAGTTTCTACAGGGGGCACAGTGTGTGGGTGTTTCTACACTGTGTGGTACTATCTACAGGGTGCATTGTGTGTGGCAGTTTCTACAGGGGGCACAGTGTGTGGGTGTTTCTACACTGTGTGGTACTATCTACAGGGTGCATTGTGTGTGGAGGTTTCTGCAGGAAGCAGTGTGTGTGTCACTATCTATAGGGGCACTATGTGGCAGAATCTACACGGGCATTGCATGCAGCACTATAAACGAGGCACTGCATGTGGCACTTTCTACAGGAGCTTTGTGTGGCATTATGAATAAGGGGCACTGTATGGTACTATTTACAAGGTGCACTGCGTCGCACTATATATAGACGGCACTGTGTGTGGCACTATCTACCGAAGGGACTGTGTGTGGTTCTTTCTACAGGGGGCACACAGTGTGGCACCATCTACAGAGGGCACTGTTTGGTGCTATCAACAGATGGCACGGTCTACCAAGGGCACAGTGCATTGCCCTTTCTACAGGCGGCACTGGATCTGTGTTACTATCGACAGGGACACTCTGTGTTCCTTTCTGTAGGAGCACGGTTTTGCACTACTTACAGGGGGCATAGTATGTGTCACTTTCTATAGGGGGCACTGTGTCACTTTCTATAGAGGGCACTGTGTGTACTGTCTACAGGGGGAACAGCATGTGGTAATTTCTAAAGGGGGCACAGTGTGTTACTTTCTATAGGGGGCACTGTGAGTCACTTTCTATAGGGGGCACTGTGAGTCACTTTCTATAGGGGGCACTGTGTGTCACTTTCCAAAGGGAGCACTGTGTATGGCACTGTCCATAGGGGGCACTGTGTGTAGTACTGTCTACCGATAGACCTGTGTGGCACGGTCTACAGAGGGCACAGCATGTGTCACTTTCTATAGAAGGCACTGTGTGGCACTTTCTATAGGGGGCACTGTGTGGCACTTTCTATAGGGGGCACTGTGTGGCGCTGTCTACAGGGGGCACAGCCTGTGTTTGGTGCTTGACTTCTATGGGGCACAGCTTGTGGTACTATTTTTAGTTGGCACTGTTTGGTGCTTTATTTTAAGGGGGCACAGCGTGTGGCACTATATTTATTGGGCACTGTGTGTGTGACACGATTGTTTTTGTGGGGCATAGAGTGTGACACGATTGTATTCACGGGCATAGTGGGGGTGGCACAGTTTGCTTAATCTGTCTATGGCACCTAAATATCTTGTCCCGGCCCCGACAGGGATGATAAGAATGTTATTATAATCTTACATGCGTAATATCCAATATCTGCATTAACGGTCAATTTCCCAATATCAAAAGTCTCGATGACGTTTGTGTCCCATTTCTTGCGATATTCAACATCATGTAGAACGTCATAAAGGATCTCAGCGGAGACGTCTTTACAATCCATCCGGCACTGCAGAGATCAGACAAGAGAGAGCGGTCACTATATATATATATATATATATATACACACACACACACACACACACACACACACACACACACACACACACACTGTATATAAGGCATCTTCATAGCGTGGTCACTATATATATATATACACACTGTATATAAGGCATCTTCATAGCGTGGTCACTATATATATACTGTATATAAGGCATCTTCATAGCGTGGTCACTATATATATACTGTATATAAGTCATCTTCATAGCGTGGTCACTATATATATACTGTATATAAGGCATCTTCATAGCGTGGTCACTATATATATACTGTATATAAGGCATCTTCATAGCGTGGTCAGTTACTGATCCCCAGAGCTTACACTAATCCTTCAGATCACCCCCACAGCTCAGGTGCACATTTTTGCAGCTCTCAGTCCTCTGCAGACTCCAGGCCAGATTATGTGTCTCCAGAAGACAGGATTACACAGATTAGCGCATTGATACTGAGACATTAATCCCCGGATTACACATCCAGGGGGGAGAGATCTGCAGATCTAGATTGAAATTACCTACAGACATTTGCAACTTTAAAGGGCAACTCCATTCTTAATACATCGTCCCTCGTATTCCGGTGCTTTGTGAGCAGCCGAGTTACATTGCGACCATGTTCCTGTAGACAGATTCCCCCACTACTGACATTAAACAAAGCCCCCGCTGTCACTGAGTGCCCCCTATATAGCAGAAACTCAACACCGGCATCTCACGGACATCATCCTAAAAAACATCTCAATAAAACTCATCTTTATCTGTCACCAATAATCTGCCCAATTTATAGTTGGAGCATTAACTGCACGCACGCACGCACACACACACACTCCTCCTGTCCTGTATACTGGGTGTAATTCTCAGTATCTGTATATACGGACACTGCACAGTACCACTTCTCCAGTCCTGTATACTGGGTGTAATTCTCAGTATCTGTATTATTCTGTATATATATGGACACTGCACAGTACCACTCCTCCTGTCCTGTATACTGGGTGTAATTCTCAGTATCTGTATTATTCTGTATATATACACTGCACAGTACCACTCCTCCTGTCCTGTATACTGGGTGTAATTCTCAGTATCTGTATTATTCTGTATATATATACACTGCACAGTACCACTCCTCCTGTCCTGTATACTGGGTGTAATTCTCAGTATCTGTATTATTCTGTATATATGGACACTGCACAGTACCACTTCTCCTGTCCTGTATACTGGGTGTAATTCTCAGTATCTGTATTATTCTGTATATACACTGCACAGTACCACTTCTCCTGTCCTGTATACTGGGTGTAATTCTCAGTATCTGTATTATTCTGTATATATACACTGCACAGTACCGCTTCTCCTGTCCTGTATACTGGGTGTAATTCTCAGTATCTGTATTAGTCTGTATATATGGACACTGCACAGTACCACTTCTCCTGCCCTGTATACTGGGTGTAATTCTCAGTATCTGTATTATTCTGTATATATGGACACTGCACAGTACCACTTCTCCTGTGCTGTATACTGGGTGTAATTCTCAGTATCTGTATTATTCTGTATATATATACACTGCACAGTACCACTTCTCCTGTCCTGTATACTGGGTGTAATTCTCAGTATCTGTATTATTCTGTATATATATGGACACTGCACAGTACCACTTCTGTCCTGTATACTGGGTGTAATTCTCAGTATCTGTATTATTCTGTATATATACACTGCACAGTACCGCTTCTCCTGTCCTGTATACTGGGTGTAATTCTCAGTATCTGTATTATTCTGTATATATATATACACTGCACAGTACCACTTCTCCTGTCCTGTATACTGGGTGTAATTCTCAGTGTCTGTATTATTCTGTATATATATACACTGCACAGTACCACTTCTCCTGTCCTGTATACTGGGTGTAATTCTCAGTATCTGTATTATTCTGTATATATATATATACACTGCACAGTACCACTCCTCCTGTCCTGTATACTGGGTGTAATTCTCAGTATCTGTATTATTCTGTATATATATATACACTGCACAGTACCACTTCTCCTGTCCTGTATACTGGGTGTAATTCTCAGTGTCTGTATTATTCTGTATATATATGGACACTGCACAGTACCACTCCTCCTGTCCTGTATACTGGGTGTAATTCTCAGTATCTGTATTATTCTGTATATATATATATACACTGCACAGTACCACTCCTCCTGTCCTGTATACTGGGTGTAATTCTCAGTATCTGTATTATTCTGTATATATATACACTGCACAGTACCACTTCTCCTGTCCTGTATACTGGGTGTAATTCTCAGTATCTGTATTATTCTGTATATATATGGACACTGCACAGTACCACTCCTCCTGTCCTGTATACTGGGTGTAATTCTCAGTATCTGTATTATTCTGTATATATATATATACACTGCACAGTACCACTTCTCCTGTCCTGTATACTGGGTGTAATTCTCAGTATCTGTATTATTCTGTATGTATACACTGCACAGTACCACTTCTCCTGTCCTGTATACTGGGTGTAATTCTCAGTATCTGTATTATTCTGTATATATATACACTGCACAGTACCACTTCTCCTGTCCTGTATACTGGGTGTAATTCTCAGTATCTGTATTATTCTGTATATATGGACACTGCACAGTACCACTTCTCCTGTCCTGTATACTGGGTGTAATTCTCAGTATCTGTATTATTCTGTATATACGGACACTGCACAGTACCACTCCTCCTGTCCTGTATACTGGGTGTAATTCTCAGTATCTGTATTATTCTGTATATATATATATACACTGCACAGTACCACTTCTCCTGTCCTGTATCCTGGGTGTAATTCTCAGTATCTGTATTATTCTGTATATATATACACTGCACAGTACCACTTCTCCTGTCCTGTATACTGGGTGTAATTCTCAGTATCTGTATTATTCTGTATATATATATATATATATATACACTGCACAGTACCACTTCTCCTGTCCTGTATACTGGGTGTAATTCTCAGTATCTGTATTATTCTGTATATATGGACACTGCACAGTACCACTTCTCCTGTCCTGTATACTGGGTGTAATTCTCAGTATCTGTATTATTCTGTATATACACTGCACAGTACCACTTCTCCTGTCCTGTATACTGGGTGTAATTCTCAGTATCTGTATTATTCTGTATATATATATATACACTGCACAGTACCACTTCTCCTGTCCTGTATACTGGGTGTAATTCTCAGTATCTGTATTATTCTGTATATATATATATATACACTGCACAGTACCACTTCTCCTGTCCTGTATACTGGGTGTAATTCTCAGTATCTGTATTATTCTGTATATATGGACACTGCACAGTACCACTTCTCCTGTCCTGTATACTGGGTGTAATTCTCAGTATCTGTATTATTCTGTATATATGGACACTGCACAGCACCACTCCTCCTGTCCTGTATACTGGGTGTAATTCTCAGTATCTGTATTATTCTGTATATACACTGCACAGTACCACTTCTCCTGTCCTGTATCCTGGGTGTAATTCTCAGTATCTGTATTATTCTGTATATATACACTGCACAGTACAACTTCTCCTGTCCTGTATACTGGGTGTAATTCTCAGTATCTGTATTATTCTGTATATACACTGCACAGTACCACTTCTCCTGTCCTGTATACTGGGTGTAATTCTCAGTGTCTGTATTATTCTGTATATATATGGACACTGCACAGTACCACTTCTCCTGTCCTGTATACTGGGTGTAATTCTCAGTATCTGTATTATTCTGTATATATGGACACTGCACAGTACCACTTCTCCTGTCCTGTATACTGGGTGTAATTCTCAGTATCTGTATTATTCTGTATATATGGACACTGCACAGTACCACTTCTCCTGTCCTGTATACTGGGTGTAATTCTCAGTATCTGTATTATTCTGTATATACACTGCACAGTACCACTTCTCCTGTCCTGTATACTGGGTGTAATTCTCAGTATCTGTATTATTCTGTATATATATACACTGCACAGTACCACTTCTCCTGTCCTGTATACTGGGTGTAATTCTCAGTATCTGTATTATTCTGTATATATGGACACTGCACAGTACCACTTCTCCTGTCCTGTATACTGGGTGTAATTCTCAGTATCTGTATTATTCTGTATATATAGACACTGCACAGTACCACTTCTCCTGTCCTGTATACTGGGTGTAATTCTCAGTATCTGTATTATTCTGTATATATAGACACTGCACAGTACCACTTCTCCTGTCCTGTATACTGGGTGTAATTCTCAGTATCTGTAGTATTCTGTATATATACACTGCACACAGTACCACTTCTCCTGTCCTGTATACTGGGTGTAATTCTCAGTATCTGTATTATTCTGTATATATATACACTGCACACAGTACCACTTCTCCTGTCCAGTATACTGGGTGTAATTCTCAGTATCTGTATTATTCTGTATATACACTGCACAGTACCACTTCTCCTGTCCTGTATACTGGGTGTAATTCTCAGTATCTGTATTATTCTGTATATACACTGCACAGTACCACTTCTCCTGTCCTGTATACTGGGTGTAATTCTCTGTATATATATATATAGACACTGCACAGTACCACTTCTCCTGTCCTGTATTCAGTATCTGTATTCTTCTGTATATACACTGCACAGTACCACTTCTCCTGTCCTGTATACTGGGTGTAATTCTCAGTATCTGTATTATTCTGTATATATAGACACTGCACAGTACCACTTCTCCTGTCCTGTATACTGGGGGTAATTCTCAGTATCTGTATTATTCTGTATATATACACACTGCACAGTACCACTTCTCCTATCCTGTATACTGGGTGTAATTCTCAGTATCTGTATTATTCTGTATATATACACACTGCACATTACCACTTCTCCTGTCCTGTATACTGGGTGTAATTCTCAGTATCTGTATTATTCTGTATATATATACACACTGCACAGTACCACTTCTCCTGTCCTGTATACTGGGTGTAATTTTCAGTATCTGTATTATTCTGTATATATACACACTGCACATTACCACTTCTCCTGTCCTGTATACTGGGTGTAATTCTCAGTATCTGTATTATTCTGTATATATATACACACTGCACAGTACCACTTCTCCTGTCCTGTATACTGGGTGTAATTTTCAGTATCTGTATTATTCTGTATATATGGACACTGCACAGTACCACTTCTCCTATCCTGTATACTGGGTGTAATTCTCAGTATCTGTATTATTTTGTATATATGGACACTGCACAGTACCACTTCTCCTGTCCTGTAT
The DNA here is from genome assembly GCF_050947455.1 of Rhinoderma darwinii. Lineage (NCBI taxonomy): Eukaryota > Metazoa > Chordata > Amphibia > Anura > Rhinodermatidae > Rhinoderma > Rhinoderma darwinii. The sequence goes on from NW_027464144.1 coordinate 126,314, forward strand.
ACTGGGTGTAATTCTCAGTATCTGTATTATTCTGTATATATATATACACTGCACAGTACCACTTCTCCTGTCCTGTATACTGGGTGTAATTCTCAGTATCTGTATTATTCTGTATATATGGACACTGCACAGTACCACTTCTCTTGTCCTGTATACTGGGTGTAATTCTCAGTATCTGTATTATTCTGTATATACACTGCACAGTACCACTTCTCCTGTCCTGTATACTGGGTGTAATTCTTAGTATCTGTATTATTCTGTGTATATATGGACACTGCACAGTACCACTTCTCCTGTCCTGTATTCTGGGTGTAATTTCATATTATTATTATCCTGCATATATGGACACTGCAGTGTTTCTTCCTCCCATAGACAGTAGTGCAGCCTGTGATCACTATTAGTGTTTCTTCCTCCCATAGACAGTAGTGCAGCCTGTGGTCACTATTAGTGTTTCTGCCTCTCATACAGTAGTGCAGCCTGTGGTCACTATTAGTGTTTCTTCCTCCCATAGACAGTAGTGCAGCCTGTGGTCACTATTAGTGTTTCTTCCTCCCATAGACAGTAGTGCAGCCTGTGGTCACTATTAGTGTTTCTTCCTCCCATAGACAGTAGTGCAGCCTGTGGTCACTATTAGTGTTTCTTCCTCCCATAGACAGTAGTGCAGCCTGTGGTCACTATTAGTGTTTCTGCCTCCCATAGACAGCAGTGCAGCCTGTGGTCACTATTAGTGTTTCTTCCTCCCATAGACAGTAGTGCAGCCTGTGGTCACTATTAGTGTTTCTGCCTCCCATAGACAGCAGTGCAGCCTGTGATCACTATTAGTGTTTCTTCCTCCCATAGACAGTAGTGCAGCCTGTGGTCACTATTAGTGTTTCTGCCTCTCATACAGTAGTGCAGCCTGTGGTCACTATTAGTGTTTCTTCCTCCCATAAACAGTAGTGCAGCCTGTGGTCACTATTAGTGTTTCTTCCTCCCATAGACAGTAGTGCAGCCTGTGGTCACTATTAGTGTTTCTTCCTCCCATAGACAGTAGTGCAGCCTGTGGTCACTATTAGTGTTTCTTCCTCCCATAGACAGTAGTGCAGCCTGTGGTCACTATTAGTGTTTCTTCCTCCCATAGACAGTAGTGCAGCCTGTGGTCACTATTAGTGTTTCTGCCTCCCATAGACAGCAGTGCAGCCTGTGGTCACTATTAGTGTTTCTTCCTCCCATAGACAGCAGTGCAGCCTGTGGTCACTATTAGTGTTTCTTCCTCCCATAGACAGTAGTGCAGCCTGTGGTCACTATTAGTGTTTCTGCCTCCCATAGACAGCAGTGCAGCCTGTGGTCACTATTAGTGTTTCTTCCTCCCATAGACAGCAGTGCAGCATGTGGTCACTATTAGTGTTTCTGCCTCTCATAGACAGTAGTGCAGCCTGTGGTCACTATTAGTGTTTCTTCCTCCCATAGACAGTAGTGCAGCCTGTGGTCACTATTAGTGTTTCTTCCTCCCATAGACAGTAGTGCAGCCTGTGGTCACTATTAGTGTTTCTGCCTCTCATAGACAGCAGTGCAGCCTGTGGTCACTATTAGTGTTTCTTCCTCCCATAGACAGTAGTGCAGCCTGTGGTCACTATTAGTGTTTCTGCCTCTCATAGACAGCAGTGCAGCCTGTGGTCACTATTAGTGTTTCTTCCTCCCATAGACAGTAGTGCAGCCTGTGGTCACTATTAGTGTTTCTGCCTCCCATAGACAGTAGTGCAGCCTGTGGTCACTATTAGTGTTTCTTCCTCCCATAGACAGTAGTGCAGCCTGTGGTCACTATTAGTGTTTCTGCCTCTCATAGACAGCAGTGCAGCCTGTGGTCACTATTAGTGTTTCTTCCTCCCATAGACAGTAGTGCAGCCTGTGGTCACTATTAGTGTTTCTGCCTCTCATAGACAGCAGTGCAGCCTGTGGTCACTATTAGTGTTTCTTCCTCCCATAGACAGTAGTGCAGCCTGTGGTCACTATTAGTGTTTCTGCCTCCCATAGACAGTAGTGCAGCCTGTGGTCACTATTAGTGTTTCTTCCTCCCATAGACAGTAGTGCAGCCTGTGGTCACTATTAGTGTTTCTGCCTCCCATAGACAGTAGTGCAGCCTGTGGTCACTATTAGTGTTTCTGCCTCTCATAGACAGCAGTGCAGCCTGTGGTCACTATTAGTGTTTCTTCCTCCCATAGACAGTAGTGCAGCCTGTGGTCACTATTAGTGTTTCTGCCTCCCATAGACAGTAGTGCAGCCTGTGGTCACTATTAGTGTTTCTTCCTCCCATAGACAGTAGTGCAGCCTGTGGTCACTATTAGTGTTTCTGCCTCCCATAGACAGCAGTGCAGCCTGTGGTCACTATTAGTGTTTCTGCCTCTCATAGACAGTAGTGCAGCCTGTGGTCACTATTAGTGTTTCTGCCTCTCATACAGTAGTGCAGCCTGTGGTCACTATTAGTGTTTCTTCCTCCCATAGACAGTAGTGCAGCCTGTGGTCACTATTAGTGTTTCTGCCTCTCATAGACAGTAGTGCAGCCTGTGGTCACTATTAGTGTTTCTTCCTCCCATAGACAGCAGTGCAGCCTGTGGTCACTATTAGTGTTTCTGCCTCTCATAGACAGTAGTGCAGCCTGTGGTCACTATTAGTGTTTCTTCCTCCCATAGACAGTAGTGCAGCCTGTGGTCACTATTAGTGTTTCTGCCTCCCATAGACAGCAGTGCAGCCTGTGGTCACTATTAGTGTTTCTGCCTCCCTCCCCCGGACTCAGGGTCTTGGACAGAAGGACATTTGGTTCTTAGAATTACCCATTAACCCTTTGAGGCCCGGGCTGCGCGCTGACACACGGCGCTATCTTCTCCGCTACCTCGCGCTTTGTCGCACTTCTCTGTATCTCACGTCTATTATCAGTAAATTTCAAATCAGGATATAAAATAAAGTTCTGCAACTTTCTAATAAAAAAATTTTAATTCCACATTCTCAAGATTTCTGCTTGCTGTCAGTGAATGAACATTCTTGTTGACATTTAAGGTATGTTCACACGCAGTGGTTTCAGACATAATTCGGGCGTTTTACGCCTCAAATTACGCCTGAATAAAACGCCCATAATACGCCTACCAACATCTGCCCGTTGCTTTCAATGGGATTTACGATGTTCTGTTCACACGAGCCGTTATTTTACGCGTCGCTGTCAAAATATGGCGCGTAAAATGACGGCTCGTCAAAAGAAGTGCAAGAGACTTCTTGGGACGTTTTTGGAGGCGTTTTTCATTGACTCCAGTGAAAATCCTTTCCAAAAACGGGCGTAAAAAAGCCGCGAAAAACGCGAGTTGTTACAAAAAGGTCTGAAAATCAGGATCTGTTTTCGCCTGAACACCGCTCCGTATTTTCAGCCTCTGGAGTTAAACAGCAATGATCCCAGTCAGTGGCAGCAAGCAGAGATATTGAAACGGTTGAAGAATTGAAACACAAAGTGTATTAGAAAGTTGCAGAACATCTCATTATACAATGACGGAGCGCGATTTCCTACGCTGGCACTAGTGACATCATGCCACGTGGCACGCACCCCCCCCCACGGGCCGGATGTTCTCCGCCGACTTCCCTCCGGTTCACGATGCGACAAATCAGTGAAACCGCAATAGGAACAAGAGGTAATGCTGCAGGGCGGTGCGCCCCTTTAAGGAGTAGGCCTCTGTCCGGGGATGGCACCTGCTGCCCGTGTTTACGTTGTCTGACGGCTCGTGTTGGCGCAGCGCCGGCCTCCATGTTGCGGCACGGTGTCACGCACGCCTCGTTCTGTCCCTGCGGATGGGATGTTGCCGGGCAGGGAAGAGATGCTCTGTGTTACCAGGCAACGGCGATGGAAACACTTAACCCTGCGTGTGCTGCAGAAGTGCTGGAGATGCCCCTGCCAGGCAGGGGGAGGGGTGGGGACCCCCGGGCTGCGCCCATTATCTATTCAGGACACTGGTCGCAACTTCTGATGAGCGTCCCTGATTGCGGAGCATCAACGGGCCATGGCGAGGGCAGTGACTGCAGCGCTGGGGATTTAAAGGGGAAGTCCGGATAGCTGTGAGGGTGGAAGCTACCTGTCATGGCGGACACCTCCCTCCCAGGACCCCTCGCTGCCTGTAATAGCGGACACCTCCCTCCCAGGACCCCTCGCTGCCTGTAATGGCGGACACCTCCCTCCCTGGACCCCTCGCTGCCTGTAATGGCGGACACCTCCCTCCCAGGACCCCTCGCTGCCTGTCATGGCGGACACATCCCTCCCAGGACCCCTCGCTGCCTGTAATGGCGGACACCTCCCTCCCAGGACCCCACGCTGCCTGTAATGGCGGACACCTCCCTCCCAGGACCCCACGCTGCCTGTAATGGCGGACACCTCCCTCCCTGGACCCCTCGCTGCCTGTAATGGCGGACACCTCCCTCCCAGGACCCCTCGCTGCCTGTAATGGCGGACACCTCCCTCCCAGGACCCCTCGCTGCCTGTCATGGCGGACACCTCCCTCCCAGGACCCCTCGCTGCCTGTAATGGCGGACACCTCCCTCCCAGGACCTCACGCTGCCTGTAATAGCGGACACCTCCCTCCTAGGACCCCTCGCTGCCTGTAATGGCGGACACCTCCCTCCCAGGACCCCTCGCTGCCTGTAATGGCGAACACCTCCCTCCCAGGACCCCTCTCTGCCTGTAATGGCGGACACCTCCCTCCCAGGACCCCACGCTGCCTGTCATGGCGGACACCTTCCTCCCAGGACCCCACACAGCCTGTAATGGCGGACACCTCCCTCCCAGGACCCCTCGTTGCCTGTAATGGCGGACACCTCCCTCCCAGGACCCCACGGAGCCCTTGCTGCCTGTAATGGTAGACACCTCCCTCCCTGGACCCCACGCTGCCTGTCATGGCAGACACCTCCCTTCCAGGACCCCACGGAGCCCTCGCTGCATGTAATAGCGGACACTTCCCTCCCAGGACCCCACGCTGCCTGTCATGGCGGAGACATCCCTCCCAGGACCCCACGGTGCCCTCGCTGCCTGTAATGGTGGACACCTCCCTCCCAAGACCCCACAGCGCCCTCGCTGCCTGTAATGGCGGACACCTCCCTCCCAAGACCCCACAGCGCCCTCGCTGCCTGTAATGGCGGACACCTCCCTCCCAAGACCCCACAGCGCCCTCGCTGCCTGTAATGGCGGACACCTCCCTCCCTGGACCCCACAGAGCCCTCGCTGCCTGTAATGGCGGACACCTCCCTCCCTGGACCCCACAGAGCCCTCGCTGCCTGTAATGGCGGACACCTCCCTCCCTGGACCCCACAGAGCCCTCGCTGCCTGTAATGGCGGACACCTCCCTCCCAGGACCCCACAGAGCCCTCGCTGCCTGTAATGGCGGACACCTCCCTCCCTGGACCCCACAGCGCCCTCGCTGCCTGTAATGGCGGACACCTCCCTCCCAGGACCCCAGAGCCCTCGCTGCCTGTAATGGCGGACACCTCCCTCCCTGGACCCCACAGAGCCCTCGCTGCCTGTAATGGCGGACACCTCCCTCCCAGGACCCCAGAGCCCTCGCTGCCTGTAATGGCGGACACCTCCCTCCCACGGGGCCCTCGCTGCCTGTAGACGGGCGCAATACCGGCGGCTCAACGCTTCAGCAATATATCGGTCATCGAAAAGTGGTTTCCATCAGTTTCCTGAACTTCAAAACTTCGGAATAAAACGTCATGAATGTCGCCAAATGTGCGAGAAGTAATTTTGTCGCTCATGTCGGACGTCACGTGACCTCTTACCCATTATTCGCACGTTTTTTTTAGCTATGACTCAAGTTGTGATTCCCAAGTTGTCCTCGACATGATGGCGAAAAAAGCTGACCGCAGGTTTTCGTGTGGTGGTCATGTGACGGTCACGCTCCGTGTAAGGATGTACTACTTCTTCTCCTCATCATCTCCTCTCCCTCCTGTACGGCCGGACACGTTCTCGTCATCTTACCAGAATTGTGCGTCGTGTCCTCGATGTCACCGCAGCGTCACGTGACCCCTCTGACGTGCGATCTGACAATGCGCCCGTCAACCTTGAGCAAACACGGACAGGCCCCTGAGAATTAACCGCTTCACTACTGGTCCCTGCATCACCCTTTAACCCTTGCAGCGCCCGCTCATCACCACACCGATGTTTATAAAAGTCTGACCAGCCGCCCCCACCCACCGCTCACCTACAGGGACTGGTAATGGTGCAGAATAGATTGCAAGCTTTCCAGGCTAACTCAGAGCCGCCAGCATTGGTGTAACTACAGGGGGCGCAGGAGTTACATTGTGGCCCTGCAGCCTGGGGGGCCCGATGAGGAGAGTAGTGCTAGTAGTGAGAGATGAGAGAGATGAGAGATGTTGCATTTGGGCCCAGAAGCTTTAGGTCGCACCTCTGGAGACTCCATCTTTGAACAGCGCAGGGTTAACCCTGCTACTTCTCCGTGCAGCACTGGTATCTGGGTGGAGTCCGGAATATTCTCCACCACGAGTGATATCGGAAAAACCTCCAGCAGTCAGGACATCCGGACACACAGCACTGCACCGCATACCCAACGCCGCACTGCACGCCCAACGCCACACCGCACGCCCAACACAGCACTGCACGCCCAACGCCACACCGCACGCCCAACACCGCACCGCACGCCCAACACCGCACCGCACGCCCAACACCGCACCGCACCGCACACCCAACGCCGCACCGCACACCCAACGCCGCACCGCACGCCCAACGCCGCACTGCACGCCCAACGCCGCACTGCACGCCCAACAGAGCGCCCAACACCGCACTGCACGCCCAACACAGCACTGCACCGCACACCCAACGCCGCACTGCACCGCACACCCAACGCCGCACTGCACGCCCAACGCCACACTGCACGCCCAACACAGCACTGCACCGCACACCCAACGCCGCACTGCACGCCCAACAGAGCGCCCAACACCGCACTGCACGCCCAACACAGCACTGCACCGCACACCCAACGCCGCACTGCACCGCACACCCAACGCCGCACTGCACGCCCAACGCCACTCTGCACGCCCAACGCCACTCTGCACGCCCAACGCCACTCTGCACGTCCAACACCGCACACCCAACACCGCACTGCACGTCCAACACCGCACACCCAACACTGCGCGTCCAACACCGCGCCGCACGCCCAACACACTCATCACACTACACACCAAACACTGCGCTGGACACCCTCGTACTGTCCTGCTGTATGAATCAGGTGAACACCGACACTAAACAGGGATTAGCCGCCATCTATGATGCCTGCCGCCGGTCTTTATAAGTGGGGGGGGGGCAGCTCTCGCAGTATTCGCGGCTCCCTCCGGTCAGTGGAGTTGCGGCTTTATACAGGATGATGCAGTGAATATCCCGGACCCCCCAATACCATTAATGCAGCAACATAGGACGGGGGGAGGGACCACTGCAAAAATAGGAAAACGTGAAATTCAGGGTTCTAGGAAAGCTGAGTGACAACCCCGATGCAGCTGTAATGGCGGCCATGTTATACCCAGCTCTCCCAAAACCAGATTAAAACTACAACCACGTGACGCCTCCATGACTGCACAATACAGCCCTGTCAGGTACAGAGGGAGCGGCGCCGGGGTACCGGGTCACGTTACATGACAGAACCGGTCCGTCCGGTCTGCGGTGGGTGTGGGGGGGGGGGCAGCGCTTATAATCTGATCTGCATATAGAAGTTCTTCCAGTTTATCACAGCGGGGGAGGGGACAGGTCATTTACCAGAACACCGAGAACGGAAAACACCTGCGCCAAACCAGAACATGAGACCGTGTATCTAAGCCTATCATGTGTGATACTGTCTGCTGAGCTGTGTATCTAATCCTATCATGTGTGATACTGTCTGCTGAGCTGTGTATCTAATCCTATCATGTGTGATACTGTCTGCTGAGCTGTGTATCTAATCCTATCTTGTGCGATACGTTCTGCTGAGCCGGTGACTACATTATGTAGCAGTGTTGTCTCGGTGTAGACTGGGTCTTGCTGCTACTTGTAGTTCCCCCCGGCTGGATCATGCAGTGTATCCCCCGTGGCGCCGCTGCTCTCCTCCTCCCACACATGTTTCTCCTGCTCCAAAAATATCCTCAATCTGCTCCAATGTCGTCCCCGCGCAGCTGCTCCTGCGGGTCTGAGGCCGGTATTATCCGCCACGCTGCCGTCACCCGGGACAATGCAACCATAGAAACCGTCAGGAGAGCGCCCGGCGCGTCCTCCATCACCCGACCGTCTCCTCTGCAGGCACCCATGTCTTAAAGGGGCCCTACCCTATAATATAGAAGATACGCAGCCCCCGTGGGACTATTATCGGAGCACTACAAGGTGTACGGGGAACCATTCCAATAATAACACGAGGGGCCAATACTAAAATCATCATTAGTGGCTCCAAAAAGACTAAAACATTCACCACTTATGGGTCCGTCCTTCTGTCATGTCGGCTGCATTGTCTATTGGAGTCTGTGGGAGTCAGAAATCCATCTCCTGCCTTATCACAGCCCCCGGGTACCGTTCTATCCACCCCCATACTCTACACTGCAGCTCTGCTTACTCAGATTGGCTGCTGTTTATAAAAGAGTCAGTAGTGAGGATGAAGGGTGTAAGTGCAGAGTCCCTGGGTCCGAGGCTGCACCAAACGTTGATTCTTTAGCTGGTTGTGTGCTCCTGGGAAGACGCTCTGCGCGCCGCAATCCCGAGACGCTGCGCGCGCCGCGCTCCCGGGACGCTCCGCACGTGGTGCTCGTGGGATGCTCTGCACGCCTGAGACGCTCCGCACGTCGCGCTCCCGAGACGCTCCGCACGTCGCGCTCCCGAGACGCTCCGCACGTCGCGCTCCCGAGACGCTCCGCACGCCGTGCTCCCGAGACGCTCCGCACGTCGCGCTCCCGAGACGCTCCGCACGTCGCGCTCCTGAGACGCTCCGCACGTCGCGCTCCTGGAATACTCTATGTAAATGAGTCATTTCAGCTTCAGAACGTCGTGCAGGAAATCGCGCCAGTCATTTCCTCCGGGGTCTTACTTGTGAGACGCTCTGCAGGATCCCGGCGGGGGCTCGGGCAGCAGGAATATTAAACATTTATACAGTCAGATGTAACGGATCCGGAAGGCGAACCTGGGAAGATCCGCAGCACAGCGACATTATCCCCCCGGCCCCTGCTGGTCACGTCACGGACATTAGATGGTGGCCACATGGGCAGGGCAATGTCTGGCTCCAGGGGGGGGCAGCGCCGGCACCACCTCATCCACGGCGGGTCGAGGACATTCAACTTAACCGATCCCCATTTTTCCTTAAGGTTATTCGGCCAGTGGTGGGTAATGGTGGGCATAAAACCAACGCAATCCAGGGACCCTCCAAAGTCCATGGCTGGTAATAGAAGCCTTCACCTCTGATGACCCACAGTACCCGCGCCCAGCCCATTAATGACGGGTACCAGGACAGAGGTCAATGCCAACATCATCCTACGGTCTATTCTGCAATGACATTTTTCGGAGACTATCATTGAGGACATCGCCTTGTTGTGGCCCCGATACTCCAGACGATGATCTAACATGGGATTGATGGGTTCTTAAATTGAGCATTAGGAGACCCCCATTAATGTATAGATCAGTCTTTAGGACAAATTCTAGGAGCCCATCAGTAATACATGGACCAGTCCTTACACCAAGCACTAGAAGGCCACCATTAATGTATAGACCAGTCCTTAGGCCAAGCTTTAGGATCCCACTGCTGACACATTAGACCAGCCCTTAGACCAAGATCTTGGAGCTCCCCACGAATATATGGACCAGGTCTTAGGCCAAGGTCTAGGACTCCGGAATTAATAGATGGATCACTTCTTAGGTCCGGCGCCAAGAAACTACCGCTACAATTGGACCAGACCGGCCTCCCGGGCCGGCACCAGGCAGGCAGCGGCCTCCCGGGCCGGCACCAGGCAGGCAGCGGCCTCCCGGGCCGGCACCAGGCAGCCAGCGGCCTCCCGGGCCGGCACCAGGCAGCCAGCGGCCTCCCGGGCCGGCACCAGGCAGCCAGCGGCCTCCCGGGCCGGCACCAGGCAGCCAGCGGCCTCCGGGTGGAGGATCCGTTAATTGGAAAGTTTCACTAGTGAGAAAGCTCCTTCAAAAGAAGTTACAGAACTGGTTCCTCGGGGTGTCATCCGGCTCGGCCAAAGCACACAGGAAACGAACCTACCCCAAATACGGCACGCGGTGACGAAGAGCGAAGCCGCCGGAAAACACACCCGGAAACCTAAACCGGTGAACTCCGTTTAACCCTTGCCTGGGCCACCATCATCCCATTATAACCTGTTACACCAGTGCGGTCAGACAGAGCACGGCAATCACCGCTGGGCCGGCACGGAAAAAGGAAATTCTGCAACAACCGGCGTCACCGATAAAGAAAATAGTGCGGCCTTGAGCCGGCGAGTCCCTGAGTGACTGCGCGCAAATCTATTACAGTCAACGGAATCCAACCAGGACACGAAACGGGTTTATATCATCGAGAAATGAACAGAGATGAACTTATAATCACCCCAAACCTGCCGGTGACCCGAAGCAAAGAGACGAAGAGCTGAACCGGTCATAGAGCCGGGCTTTACAGCCACCTACAGACGCTGTGCACTCAGAGATGAGCCCCTACTGGGGACAACAACCCCCCACATCGTGTATACTGGAGGTCATCGCACGTCTCCCCCCCCCCCCACATCACGTATAACGGAGGTCATCGCACGTCCCCCCCCCCCCCCACATCACGTATAACGGAGGACATCGCACGTCCCCCCCCCACATCACGTATAACGGAGGACATCGCACGTCCCCCCCCCCACATCACGTATAACGGAGGACATCGCACGTCCCCCCCCCCACATCACGTATAACGGAGGACATCGCACGTCCCCCCCCCACATCACGTATAACGGAGGACATCGCACGTCCCCCCCCCACATCACGTATAACGGAGGACATCGCACGTGTCCCCCCCCCACATCACGTATAACGGAGGACATCGCACGTCCCCCCCCCCACATCACGTATAACGGAGGTCATCGCACGTCCCCCCCCCCACATCACGTATAACGGAGGTCATCGCACGTCCCCCCCCCACATCACGTATAACGGAGGACATCGCACGTCCCCCCCCCCCCACATCACGTATAACGGAGGACATCGCACGTCCCCCCCCCCCCACATCACGTATAACGGAGGACATCGCACGTCCCCCCCCCCCACATCACGTATAACGGAGGACATCGCACGTCCCCCCCCCCCCACATCACGTATAACGGAGGACATCGCACGTCCCCCCCCCCCACATCACGTATAACGGAGGACATCGCACGTCCCCCCCCCCCACATCACGTATAACGGAGGACATCGCACGTCCCCCCCCCCCACATCACGTATAACGGAGGACATCGCACGTCCCCCCCCCCCCACATCACGTATAACGGAGGACATCGCACGTCCCCCCCCCCCCACATCACGTATAACGGAGGACATCGCACGTCCCCCCCACATCACGTATAACGGAGGACATCGCACGTCCCCCCCCACATCACGTATAACGGAGGACATCGCACGTCCCCCCCCACATCACGTATAACGGAGGACATCGCACGTCCCCCCCCACATCACGTATAACGGAGGACATCGCACGTCCCCCCCCCACATCACGTATAATACACACACACTATACTATTATACACACACACACACACACACACTTGTCCTTATATTACACTATATATATATATATAGATCACCCACACACTTATGCCAAAGCTATAGAATTGTAAAGTCGCCTATACACAGCGATACACATATACAATCCTGCACAGTGATCCAAAAACCCTTCACAGTCACATAGTAACGAACACACATGACCCAAACCCCGGAGTAACAACCGTTCCGGCCAAAGATCTCCCCTCCCGGCACCAGAGGGAACTGGTGGCGGCTCCTGCCAACCAGGGACACAATGTGGGGATTGCTCCCTGTCCTCAGCGTCAGAGGAAATCTCCTCATTGCATGCATTGTAACCACCAAAATCTGTCCTCAGCAGACACAAAGTAACGGCAGAGGCGCAGGAGCGGCAGAGGCGCAGGAGCGGCAGAGGCCAGGAACGGCAGAGGCGCAGGAACGGCAGAGGCGCAGGAACGGCAGAGGCGCAGGAGCGGCAGAGGCGCAGGAGCGGCAGAGGCCAGGAACGGCAGAGGCGCAGGAGCGGCAGAGGCGCAGGAGCGGCAGAGGCCAGGAACGGCAGAGGCGCAGGAGCGGCAGAGGCCAGGAACGGCAGAGGCCAGGAACGGCAGAGGCGCAGGAGCGGCAGAGGCGCAGGAGCGGCAGAGGCCAGGAACGGCAGACGCACACGATAGATGAAATGGGATCAAGTGGGATTATAGATCTACGGCAATAACTGGAATCCCACCCAATAGACATAGTAATAATGGGAACCAGGACCCAATACACAGCGAGGACTACACCAGACCCCGTCACACACTGTAACGACTAGGACTAGAGCTCAGCGGACACTGTAACAACTGGATCCGGATTTAAACTGATACATCGCGGCCAATGAACCCTCCCGGCAGATACACAGTAACGGCTGGTGCTGACCTTGATCTTGTGCAGAGCCCTCTCCTCCTCCAGGATCTGCACCCACACCGTGATGCCGGAGCGGTTATACGTCAGAGTCCACCCGGCCTCAGAGTGACAGTCAGTCCTGAAGTTCTGGAAGTCCCGGTCATCTGGGATCTGGACGCTGTCCCGGGACATGATGACAGGTGCTGGATGAGCCGCTCACACAATACTCGCAGGTCTGGGGCTCTGCTCAGGCTGCACGTCCAT